>NC_084635.1:6164534-6189034 GCF_033978795.1 Nerophis ophidion
TAATATAATGATTTATTATTGTTACATGCTATTTATTCACATTCACTACATGGTCGAGTGTTGTTCATGTTTATAAAAAGACATTTACCCAAAAAACAAAAAAAAATTAATTAAAAGGGCTTTTAAATGCACCTCACCTTCCTTGCTCTGCACCCTGGGGTTCAGACCAAAGACCATAAAAAGTTCCCCCTTTAAACTTCAGAACAAAAACCGTCCGCTAAAGCTCTTTGACATTAACCACAGCCACTTCTGTTTGGAACAGGCATCTTAATTAGCGCCTTCAAGTGCGTGCGGGTCCTAATGCACGGCGCCATATGCAAGACTGAATATTCATAGGGTCTTCCGAGCAGGCTGTCCAGGCAACGGCCCGAAATCCACACGGCTTTCGCCCTCATTATTCTGACATGCGGACAAAGAGCAAGGAGGAGAGAGCAAAGTCGTACGCAAAAGTTAACATCAAACTTCACCACACTAATAAACAGAAGTACAAACCCCCAAACCAGTGAAGTTGGCACGTTGTGTAATATGTAAATAAAACACAATACAATGATTTGCAAATTCTTTCCAATTTATATTCAATTGAATAGACTGCTAAGACAAGATATTCAACATTTGAACTGGAAAACTTTGTTATTTTTTGCAAATATTAACTCATTTGGAATTTGATGCCTCCAACAAGTTTTTGAAAAAGCTGGCACAAGCGGCAAAAAAGACTGAGAAAGTTGAGGAATGCTCATCAAACACTTATTTGGAACATCCCACAGGTGAACAGGCTAATTGGAAACAGGTGGGTGCCATGATTGGGTGTAAAAGAAGCTTCCATGAAATGCTCAGTCATTCACAAACAAGGATGGGGCCAGGGTCACCACTTTGTCAACACATGCATGAGCAAATTGTCCAACAGTTTTAAGAACAACATTTTTCAACGAGCTATTGCAAGGAATTTAGGGATTTCAACGTCTACGGTCCGTAATATCATCAAAAGGTTAAGAGAATCTGGAAACAAACATTGAATCCCCATGTCCTTCGATCCCTCGGGCAATACTGTATCAAAAAGCGACATCAGTGTGTAAAGGATATCACCACATGGGCTCAGGAACACTTCAGAAAACCACTGTCAGTAATTACGGTTGGTCGCTACATCTGTAAGTGCAAGTTAAAACTCTACTATGCAAAGCGAAAGCCATTTATCAACAACACCCGCAAACTTTGCTGGGCACGAGCTCATCTAAAATGGACTGATGCAAAGTGGAAAAAGTGTTCTGTGGTCTGACGAGTCCACATTTCAAATTGTTTTTGGAAACTGTGGACGTCGTGTCCTCCGGAACAGAGAGGAAAAGGACCATCCGGACTGTTATAAGTGCAAAATTCAATACCCAGCATCTGTGATGGTATGGGGGTGTATTAGTGCCCAAGGCATGGGTAACTTACACATCTGTGAAGGCACCATTAAAGCTGAAAGGTACATACAGGTTTTGGAGCAACATATGTTGCCATCCAAGCAACGTTATCATGGACGCCCCTGCTTATTTCAGCAAGACAATGCCAAGCCACATGTTACAACAGCGTGGATTCATAGTAAAAGAGTGCGGGTACTAGTCTGGCCTGCCTGTAGTCCAGATCTGTCTCCCATTGAAAATGTGTGGCGCAATATGAAGCCTAAAATACCACAACGGAGACCCCGGACTGTTGAACAACTTAAGCTGTACATCAAGCAAGAATGGCAAAGTATTCCACCTGAAAAGCCTTAAAAATGGGTCTCCTCAGTTCCCAAACGTTTACTGAGTGTTGTTAAAAGGAAAGGCCATGTAACACAGTGGTAAAAAATGCCCCTGTGCAAACTTTTTGGCAATGTGTTGCTGCCATAAATTGTAAGTTAATGATTATTTGCAAAAAAAAAGTTCGAACATTACATGTCTTGTCTTTGCAGTCTATTCAATTGAACATAAGTTGAAACGGATTTGCAAATCATTGTATGATTTGCAAATCATTGTATTCTGTACAATACGAAGTTCCTGCAGTCCTGGGTTCAAATCCAGGCTCGGGATCTTTCTGTGTGGAGTTTGCATGTTCTCCCCGTGAATGCGTGGGTTCCCTCCGGGTACTCCGGCTTCCTCCCACTTCCAAAGACATGCACCTGGGGATAGGTTGATTGGCAACACTAAATTGGCCCCTAGTGTGTGAATGTGAGTGTGAATGTTGTCTGTCTATCTGTGTTGGCCCCGCGATGAGGTGGCGACTTGTTTAGGGTGTACCCTGCCTTCCGCCCGATTGTAGCTGAGATAGGCGCCAGCGCCCCCCGCGACCCCGAAAGGGAATAAGCGGTAGAAAATGGATGGATGGATGGATGTATTCTGTTTTTATTTACGGTTTACACAATATGCGAATTTTACTGGTTTTGGGTTTTTTTTGTGGATAATGTACTTCAAAATTGTGAAAAAGTCAAATAAAGGTTTCGACTGTTCGACTCCATTCGTCCAAATTCATCTGACACATGCAACGTGACAAATTTAGCCACCAGACGGCAGCAGTGTTGAATATCTTAAAATGTGTTTTGTAGCAATTCCGACTTTGACCACGGCGTCAGTTGTTACGTCAAGCGGTGCTTTCCTTCATTTTCGGCAGACTGCATTGTAAAAGGATTATTAACCCCTTCCATACTGTAAAAAACAATAACAATGTATTTATCATTTATAATTAGTGCAAAATTGAACGCACTTGTAAGGAGGAACGTCGTGTCAATCCCTGCTATGTTTTGCTTTCAGAAGTGTTTTTTTTCTCCCCCCTTCGAAAACGAAACCATGTCCTAAATAGTTAGCACTTTCCAATTTAGTGCAGCTTTATTATTGGATAAATACGCCCCCACCCCCTTAGTTACATTGTGATCACAAAACAGGGCATTGAGTATGACAGGAATTTTAATTGGCACTCAGTAGGTAAACTGGAACGTTCTCTCCCACGTACTGTAAGTGTTTGTTTTAGGGGCCAGCGGGGCGGCGGGAACACAATGGCCGTGTCAAGTCGTAGGGCGCCGGCGGGGGTGACGCGTGCGAGTCCACGCCGCGGGCAATCGATGGGGAATGAGGAGTAGCGCGGCGGTTTGACGGCGCACACTCGCACGGCGGGTTTCAACACCGTCAGCAGCCTCACTTGAAGCGCGGGCAAGGTCAGGAGCGTTGCGTCACTCATGCCTTCTGTGCACTCGTGTGTGCTTGTGCAACGCGCTCGCAACTTAGTGTGCAAGGGCAAGATCCATCCTTGATGCGTCTGTTTGTGTTGCCGTGGCAACGTGGCTACTGCAAAGGCACTGGTGTACGGTGTGTATGTGGACGTGTACTAGGGTTGTACTGTATACCGGTACTAATGAATCATAAAGAGTATGTGGAGGGAAAATGTGATCAGCGCGCTTGCGGGAGCAAAGGTCATCGCCTCTGTCTATGGTGCTGACGACAGAGCACCATCGGACGGGGCTGCGTGGCATGTGTTGACGGCGAGACACAGCTGGCAGGTGATGAGATTTCACAGGTGGTACGTGTGAATCTGTTGTCTTTAACAGTAAGCGGCCGGGAGCAGAGGAGGGGAGAGAGGATTGGGAGTGACTGCAAAGTCACAACATGTTGGAAAGCATTTTGGAAAGATCTTGAAAAAAAAATATTAAAGTTAAAGTACCAATGATCGTCACACACACACTAGGTGTGGTGAAATTTGTCCTCTGCATTTGACCCCCAGGTGAGGGGAGCAGTGGGCAGCAGCGGTGCCGCGCCCGGGAATCATTTTTGGTGTTTTAACCCCCAATTCCAACCCTTGATGCTGAGTGCCAAGCAGGGAGGTAATGGCTCCCATTTTTATAGTCTTTGGTATGACTCGGTCGGGATTTGAACTCACAACCTACCGATCTCAGGGCGGACACTCTAACCGCTAGGCCACTTTGTCAACTTGGCACGCCTGGCTGTTGTGACGTGTATGTCAGTGGAACGGTCAGGAAGTGACTTCCACATAGTACTATACTGGCTTTAAAAAAATACCTATTCCCTTACAAGCAGACATTTAGACTCGAAAACTAACGATAAAGGTGAAGTTATGACACTGAAACACCCTCAGGAAGAGGTACTTTAAAACATGGCTAGCTAGCTAGCGGCTAACGTCCTTTCGGAGTTGGCAGTGTTTTAGCAACCTCCACGTCCAACTAACATTATCACTGGAGGACGAGGAATAGCTAACCATGCTTCACTACACACCGTAAGAGGATACAATAGCTTACCATTCTCCTGAATGTAAACAAATGCCATGGTTAGGTCTACACCGGACATCAACTGTAATGCTACCAAGTACAAGACCGTATCTGTTGTGGTTGCAGGGAGTTGAGACACCAGGGGGCAGCAAAGCTCTATGCTTTATTTTACATACATATATATATACATACATATATATATATATATATATACATACATATATATATATATATATATATATATATATATATATATATATATATATTAAACAATAATAATCCTAACTAAGGATAATATCCAAGAGTGTGTGGTGTAGACTAGGTGTGGGAATTACTTGAGTGTTTTACCGTAGTGTTAAATCGAGAGCGGGGACAAGACAGAGGGAGGTCTGAGAGACAAGCGGGAGGTCCGTGGGGCTGAGAGAGAGGCGTCAAGAGGTCCGTGTCCAAGTGGGAGGTAGAGATCAAAGAGGCAGTCCGGGAAGCGGGGGAACGACGAGGAATGACGAGACACACAGCAATGTCAACACGGGAACGTAGGTCTGCGGTAGGATAGACACGACACAACAATGAAACACGGAGAGGAAAACAGAGAGAGCAAGATTGCATCAAGCAACAGATGGTCACTTACTGTACGCCAACAGATGATTACATTCAGGCGAGGGATGGCAGGTTGTGCAGGCTTATGAAGGCAGCTGGCTCATCAAAGGCAGGTTCGCTGATTGCAGATCACCTGAAGCCGTGCGGAGGCACGCCCCCAGCGGAGAGGCCCGCGGTGCTCTCACTGAAGAGCACAGAGAGAGTACAATGATTACATCGATATTTATATCGTCACAAAATCGCGGGTCACCACTTTGTGAAGAAATGTGTCAGCAAGTTGTTGAACAACATTTCTCAACCAGCTAAAGCAAGGAATTTAGGGATTTCACCATCTATGGTCTGTAATTTCACCAAAAAGTTCAGAGTATCTGGAGAAATCATCGCACGTCAGCAGCAAGGCTGAAAACCAACATTGAATGCCTGTGACCTTCGATCCCTCAGGTTGTACTGCATCAACAAACGACATCAGCAGGTAAAGGATATCACCACATGGGCTCAGGAACACCTCAGAAAACCACTGTCAGTAACTACAGTTGGTCGCTACGTCCGTAAGTGCAAGTTAAAACTCTACCATGCAAACGTGAAAGCCATTTATCAACAACACCCAGAAACACCGCCGGCTTCGCTGGGCCTGAGATCATCTTAGATGGACTAATGCGAAGTGGAAAAGTGTTCTGTGGTCCAAATATTTACATAGTGTTGTTTAAAGGAAAGGCCATGTAACACATTGGCAAAAATCCCCCTGCGCTAATTTTGCAATGTGTTGCTGCCGTTAAATTCTAAGTTACTGATAATTTGCAAAAAAAGCAGGTGTTTATAAAATACTTCCCTGCTGTGAGATGTTCCATGATGTTGGTGGTGTACAACTTCATGTGCTAATAAAAATGGTCGTAAAAAAGCCTTTTTTCGCATCTTAATTTACACTTATTACATATAATACGAATAACAGTACCAGAATGAAACTAAATATATGTATCGATACAATCCAAATAATATACATCCCTAACTACAACCTCTTGAGAAAAATGTATGTTAAAACATTTGTATGCACGTACAACACTTAAAACATTTAGTATATTAGTACGTGGAATAAAATTATGGAATTAAGTAAAGAAATCCAACAGTGTACTAATATGATTGTGGAAGTTGCCCTCCTGTGGGTCCTCCAGACGACCAAGCACCGACACGAGAGCCCGGTTCATGGTTACAAGACAGTTTTCTTTTTCAAAAAAATGTCTGCATGTTTTTTTTTCAGAAAGTGTTATTTTTCCTGTGACAAGCACGCTCTCGCTCTCACGCCAGCTCCAACAACCTCTCTCCTCCCGGCTGCTGCTTATACAGGGCGACAGGTGATCACATGACAAGGCCCACCTGGGCCATCTGCGCACCTGTCGCTGACTTCAAGGCTGGTCCCGGCCCACCCTGTTCCGCTGCAGGCCCACAGGCCACACCCCCCCTCCACAATGATCCAGTTTAAGAAACTGCTCAAACTAAAACTGTTTACAACGTACAAAGAAGAAGAACCATGTGTGAATTATGTTGTGGTTTGTGCAGCCCGTTGAGACACTTGGGATTAAGGGCGATACGAATAAACTTTGATTGATGTTTATATATGTGACACATAGTTTCCTGTCTGACCTTTAAAGCGACGGACACATTGATCATCAGGAAACTTGGTCAAACATTTGTAAGTAGATATTGTGCATAATTATCTTCGACCCAAGTCTCTTGTTTGAGTCACACATGAAGAGTGTTACTAAAATGGCTGTGGAGGTTGCCTAATAGCAGCTCAACTATCAGACAAGGCACAGGAGCCAACAAGGGTTGGGGAGGAGACCCTGCCCCAAGTGGAGGAGTTCAAGTACCTAGGAGTCTTGTTCACGAGTGAGGGAAGAGTGGATCGTGAGATCGACAGGCGGATCGGTGCGGCGTCTTCAGTAATGCGGACGTTGTACCGATCCGTTGTGGTGAAGAAGGAGCTGAGCCGGACGGCAAAGCTCTCAATTTACCGGTCGATCCACGTTCTCATCCTCACCTATGGTCATGAGCTTTGGGTCATGACCGAAAGGATAAGATCACGGGTACAAGCGGCCGAAATGAGTTTGGGTCTCTCCCTTAGAGATAGGGTGAGAAGCTCTGCCATCCGGGAGGAACTCAAAGTAAAGCCGCTGCTCCTCCACATGGAGAGGAGCCAGATGAGGTGGTTCGGGCATCTGGTCAGGATGCCACCCGAACGCCTCCCTAGGGAGGTGTTTAGGGCACGTCCAGCTGGTAGGAGGCCACGGGGAAGACCCAGGACACGTTGGGAAGACTATGTCTCCCGGCTGGCCTGGGAACGCCTCGGGATCCCCCGGGAAGAGCTAGACGAAGTGGCTGGAGAGAGTGTAGTCTGGGCTTCCCTGCTTAGGCTGCTGCCCCCGCGACCCGACCTTGGATAAGCGGAAGATGATGGATGGATGGATAGATGGGTTTTTAACAAACATTTTCTCTCCTGTAGGACGCAACTTTTCAGCCACGTCCGTATCCTCTCTCCTCTCCCGCTCCCGGACGCTTGTTGTTAAAGACAACTGATGATTAGATCAACACGTACCACCTGTGCAATCTAGTCACCTGCCAGCTGTGTCTCGCCGTCAGCACTGCCACGCCCCCGTCTCATGGTGCTCTTGTAATCGCCCTGAGAAGGGAGACGTTTTAGTTACACAGACACAAGGGCACAACTTCGTTCTCTACACGTCTGTAATGACTGCCACAATCAAACATCAAAATTGTACACATGTGCACAGTATTTGAAGATGTTTCAAGTAAATACAAAGGTTCATCCCATACAACAGGGGTCGGGAACCTTTTTGGCTGAGAGAGCCATGAAAGCCAAATTCTTTAAAGTGTATTACCGTGAGAGCCATATCATATGTTTTAACACTGAATACAACTAAATGCATGCATTTTTTAAGTAAGACCTACATTTTTAGAGTATAAGTTTTATATTTTATATCATTTTTATTCTGAGGCTAACCAATAATAAATAAAATACTTCTTTGGCAACACCAAATTGGCCCTAGTGTGTGAATGTGAGTGTGAATGTTGTCTGTCTATCTGTGTTGGCCCTGCGATGAGGTGGCGACTTGTCCAGGGTGTACCCCGCCTTCCGCCCGATTGTAGCTGAGATAGGCGCCAGCGCCCCCCGCGACCCCGATAGGGAATAAGCGGCAGAAAATGGATGGATTGGGGCCTGCATTTTTTAAGTAAGACCTAAGTTTTTAGAGTATAAGTTTTATATTTTATATCATTTTTATTCTGAAGCTAACCAATAATAAATAAAATACTTCTTTGGCAACACTAAATTGGCCGTAGTGTGTGAATGTGAGTGTGAATGTCGTCTGTCTATCTGTGTTGGCCCTGTGATGAGGTGGCGACTTGTCCAGGGTGTACACCGCCTTCCGCCCGAATGCAGCTGAGATAGGCTCTAGCAAACCCCGCAACCCCCAAAGGGACAAGTGGTAGAAAATGGATGGATGGACTTCTTACCATTGATGTGACTTCTTGCACAGGTGTGGTTGAAAACGGATGGATGGATTAAAATGCGGGCTTCACGGTGGCAGAGGGGTTAGTGCGTCTGCCTCACAATACGAAGGTCCTGCAGTCCTGGGTTCAAATCCAGGCTCGGGATCTTTCTGTGTGGAGTTTGCATGTTCTCCCCGTGAATGCGTGGGTTCCCTCCGGGTACTCCGGCTTCCTCCCACTTCCAAAGACATGCACCTGGGGATAGGTTGAATGGCAACACTAAATTGGCCCTAGTGTGTGAATGTGAGTGTGAATGTTGTCTGTCTGACTGTGTTGGCCCTGCGATGAGGTGGCGACTTGTCCAGGGTGTACCCCGCCTTCCGCCCGATTGTAGCTGAGATAGGCACCAGCGCCCCCCGCGACCCCAAAAGGGAATAAGCGGTAGAAAATGGATGGATGGATGGAATAAAATGCATAAGAATGTTTTATATGTTGAACGTTATTTTTAACACCGATTACCAGCGGAATTATTAATTACTTATCATGTTAAGCAATGTCAGCTCAGATTTATCTGAGAGCCAGATGCAGTCATCAAAAGAGCCACATCTGGCTCTAGAGCCATAGGTTCCCTACCCCTGCCATACAATAAGCCCATATTGTTTTGAGTAGCAAAAGTCACTAATCATTCCTTAAAATAACAAATTACTAGGGATGTCCCGATCCGATATTGATATCGAAAATCGGTCCGATATTAGCCAAAAAAGTTAATATCGGATTTTATCGGCCTGAATCTAAAAACTCCGATATAAGCTGTCCATTTTCCGCTGCAGCACTTCTATAATAGGTGACTGGTTTGATCACACTCCAACACAGTAGGTGGCGGCAATGCCCCTTAATTAACGTTGGTGGCGGCCGCGGAAGAAGAGCGTCTCTGATCCAGCATGCACAGCCCACGTGATCACAACAACGACAACGCGTGTGCTCAGCAAAGTGTAGTGATGTCGGCTGTGTGGAAGTATTTTAACTCACAGCATGCCGAAATGCTTATCTTCTTAAAAAAAAATCTCCACATTATGCTCGGACTGCAGAAAGTGGAGAAGGAGGAGGAGGAGTAGTAAGGGTAGTCAGCACTGACTGATTATTATTTGTTTTATGCTCTTGTTATTAGAGTGATATGTTTATTGTGTTTACACTATTCTTCAGTGAAGACTAAGAGTAATTATTATATTGTTTTGGGCATAGTCAGTCAGTGAAACTGGAGCTGTGAACTCTTAATTTAGAGCAGTTGGACAGTGGACAATATTGTGTTGTTTTTGTGGTTTTTGTCCATGCCCACAGTTGTTTCCAACATATGCTGACAGTAAAAAAATAACTGGAGTGAACTTGAATTGTTTGCACTTTAAAACGTGTTTTTTTTTTTAAATTGGATTTATTTAGGTTATTTTTCATCCATCCATCCATTTTCTACCGCTTATTCCCTTTCGGGGTCGCGGGGGGAGCTGGCGCCTATCTCAGCTACAATCGGGCGGAAGGCGGGGTACACCCTGGACAAGTCGCCACCTCATTGCAGGGCCAACACAGATAGACAGTCAACATTCACACACTAGGGCCAATTTAGTGTTGCCAATCAACCTATCCCCAGGTGCATGTCTTTGGAAGTGGGAGGAAGCCGGAGTACCCGGAGGGAACCCACGCATTCACGGGGAGAACATGCAAACTCCACACAGAAAGATCCAGAGCCTGGATTTGAACCCAGGACTGCAGGACCTTCGTATTGTGAGGCAGACGCACTAACCCCTCTGCCACCGTGAAGCCCAGTTATTTTTCAGGGTCTTCTAATTTATTTTTAATTTATTATTTTCAATTGTATAATTATGTTGGTATTAGTGGTTATTTTGCACTTTAAATATAACATTTAGTTTTTATTGGATTTGTTGAGGTAATACTCTTATGTTGAAGGTTAAAATTTATGTAACCAATTGGTTAATAATAAATGGGTCAGTTTTTCCTATACCTACTCTTGCTGACTATTGTTTTCTGTTTTAACAATACAACATCAGTAACAGTAACATCACTTTATCAAGCCTTTTCTAACATTCTACAAAACAAAATAAGGAATAAATATATGTATGATTCGTCCCTATATCGTATCGATATCGGTATCGGCAAATACTCTAGGCTACAATATCAGTATCGATATCGGAAGTGAAAAAGTTGTATCGGGACATCCCTACAAATTACACTAAATTACTCCCAGAAACTCTATAAAACACACATTTAAACAGAAATACACGAAGATTAATAATGAACTACACACAGTACCTTTGTATATATCCAACACTGATGATGCAGCTAGCATTCGCCTCGACATCGGCAGTTAGCATTAGCTTTAGCATTAGCTTGGTCATATATAAAGCCTTGTCGACTGAGAAGACACAGATTATAACAATATACCCTTTTAAACATATTTTAACAGTACAAAGATACATTTGGGGGTAAAACTATTTACATAAAAATACTTGTACCTGAGAAGGGAGATGTTTTAGTTCTACAGACACAAGGACACACCTTCGTTCTGTACACGTCTGTAATGACTGCCAGGAAGTCACGTGTCCTCTTAGTATAGCTCCCAGTACAACGCGCCCCCTGCTGGAGTCGCCCAGTATTAAAATGGCTCTTGTTAATGCTGGAATGACAACAAAATAACTCGCTATATCACAAATAACGGTGCTCTACTGTTGCCATTTAACAATACACATATTTAAGTTGCAAATATAAAATGACATAGGAGTATAACTCAAGCGCCTACTCCACTACATACAATCACTGAATTATACTACTAACTAAATTTACATCCCATCACACTGTCCTCAGTGCCATGGACAGAAGCGATGACCTTTGCTCCTGCAGGCCACTTCTCCCTCTATCAATCAATCAATCAATCAATGTTTATTTATATAGCCCCAAATCACAAATGTCTCAAAGGACTGCACAAATCATTACGACTACAACATCCTCGAAAGAACCCACAAAAGGGCAAGGAAAATCACACCCAGTGGGCAGGGAGCATTCACATCCAGTGGGACGCCAGTGACAATGCTGACTATGAGAAACCTTGGAGAGGACCTCAGATGTGGGCAACCCCCCCTCCCCCCTCTAGGGGACCGAAAGCAATGGATGTCGAGCGGGTCTAACATGATACTGTGAAAGTTCAATCCATAGTGGCTCCAACACAGCCGCGAGAGTTCAGTTCAAAGCGGATCCAAGACAGCAGCGAGAGTCCCGTCCACAGGAGACCATCTCAAGCGGAGGCGGATCAGCAGCGTAGAGATGTCCCCAACCGATACACAGGTGAGCGGTCCATCCTGGGTCTCGACTCTGGACAGCCAGTACTTCATCCGTGGTCATCGGACCGGACCCCCTCCACAAGGGAGGGGGGGGACATAGGAGAAAGAAAAGAAGCGGCAGATCAACTGGTCTAAAAAGGAGGTCTATTTAAAGGCTAGAGTATACAGATGAGTTTTAAGGTGAGACTTAAATGCTTCTACTGAGGTAGCATCTCGAACTGTTACCGGGAGGGCATTCCAGAGTACTGGAGCCCGAACGGAAAACGCTCTATAGCCCGCAGACTTTTTTTGGGCTCTAGGAATCACTAATAAGCCGGAGTCTTTTGAACGCAGATTTTCTTGCCGGAACACTACAAAAGCCTTCTTTCATCTCCGTAAAATCGCTAAAATGTGTTCCATTTTCTCCACCACCGACACTGAGATCGTTATTCATGTGTTCATTACGTCTCGTCTACTGTAATGGAATATTTTCTGGTCTCCCCATGTCTAGCATTAAAAGATTACAGTTGGGACAAAATGCTGCTGCTAGACTTTTGACAAGAACAAGAAAGTTTGATCATATTACACCCTATACTGTGTATACCTTTATATACATAAATACCTACATATATACCTATACTGGCTCACCTGCACTGGCTCCCTGTGCACTCCACTGCTTCCACAGTGGAGTGTTTTAAGTCTCGTTTTAAGACCCACTTTTATTCTTTGGCTTTTAACACTACGTGAGTTGTGTGGTCCTCTGTTCTCTGTTGTCCTCTGTGTTTTTTATACAATTTGATTTCTATTTTACTGTTTTAATTGATTTTACCCTTTAAAATAGTTTTTAATCATATTTGTTTTTATATTGTTTTTATTGGTTTTATATTTATTTTTTATTTTTTTTATTCAGTCATTGGTGGAGCATAATATATATATATTTTTTATTTTTTATTTTATTTATTTATTTTTTTTTCTTTTTTTAAATTTTTAAATTTTATTTTATTTATTTTTTTACAATTGTTTTTAACATGGATGTGCAGCACTTTGGAATTATTATTATTATTGTTGTTTAAATGTGCTATATAAATAAAGTGGATTGGATTGGATTGGATTTAGATGTGACTTTAAGGTTTTACAAACCCCGTTTCCATATGAGTTGATTGATGTTTATATAGCGCTTTTCTCTAGTGACTCAAAGCGCTTTGCTTAGTGAATCCCGATATCTACGTTACATTTAAACCAGTGTGGGTGGCACTGGGAGCAGGTGGGTAAAGTGTCTTGCCCAAGGACACAACGGCAGAGACTAGGATGGCGGAAGCGGGGCTCGAACCTGGATCTCCTCAATTTGCTGGCACGGCCGCCCTATTAGAAAAATTATAAGCTTATTCATTTATTTATTTAATGTTATTATTGTTGGAGTACATTGTGAATAAATTGCTATGTAATTGGAGAAGGGTTAGGATTAAATGAGGCTCTGCTTCTTCCTACTCTTTTCCAAACATGTTGAAAAGAGAGACTGGAAACTGGGCTCCATCATGAAAAAAAAATTCTAACCATAACTACGATGTCTATCGTAACGTCGATTTACGTTGCATTGAGAGAAACATGTGGTTGGTCACACTGATTGTTCTCATTATTTACCGGGTTGACAACAGATATTTGTAATGTCTTATTATGATCCCAATACTTCCAGTCCAAGATCTGACATGTCTGCAGCGTATTCTGCCAACATTTAGTGAGGAGTCAGTGGTTTGGCAGTGAGAAATAATCTGTTTCACAGCTTTCTCCCTCCGCCATCAGAATTCCGTCTCTCGGCGCTCACTGCTATGTGCTTTTCTGCTTTCTATTGAACTGCCATTTTTTTCAGTTTCGGTGTTCTCAATCACTATTTCATTTAGTTTATACGAGTGTTTACCCAAGGCTATGCATTCTTTATCCATTTTTTATTAGCATGTACTGTACTGCAGGTCTTTTCAACTGAACATCACCCAAATGATGGATGAATCCATAAATATGAGGGTTGATCATTTATGCAGTACCCCCGCCCCCTCACAGGGGGCAACAGCGATTGTGCAAGTTCTCCCACTTAAAATGATGACAAAGGTCTGTAATTTTCATCATAGGTACACTTCAACTGTGAGAGACAGAATGTGAAAAAAAAATCCAGGAATTCACATTGTAGGAATTTTAAAGAATTTATTTATAAATTATGGTGGAACATAAGTATTTGGTCCACCATTCAAAGCTCTCACTGATGGAAGGAGGTTTTGGCTCAAAATCTCACGATACATGGCCCCATTCATTCTTTCCTTAACACGGATCAATCGTCCTGTCCCCTTAGCAGAAAAACAGCCCCAAAGCATGATGTTTCCACCCCCATGCTTCACAGTAGGTGTGGTGTTCTTGGGATGCAACTCAGTATTCTTCCTTCTCCAAACACGACGAGTTGAGTTTATACCAAAATGGATACATGGATGATACAGCAGAGGATTGGGAGAATGTCATGTGGTCAGATGAAACCAAAATAGAACTTTTTGGTATAAACTCAACTTGTCGTGTTTGGAGGAAGAAGAACACTGAGTTGCATCCCAAGAACACCATACCTACTGTGAAGCATGGGGGTGGAAACATCATGCTTTGGGGCTGTTTTTCTGCTAAGGGGACTGGACGATTGATCCGTGTTAAGGAAAGAATGAATGGGGCCATGTATCGTGAGATTTTGAGCCAAAACCTCCTTCCATCAGTGAGAGCTTTGAATGGTTGACCAAATACTTATTTTCCACCATCATTTATGAATAAATTCTTTAAAATTCCTACAATGTGAATTCCTGGATTTTTTTTTCCCATTCTGTCTCTCACAGTTGAAGTGTACCTATGATGAAAATTACAGACCTCTGTCATCATTTTAAGTGGGAGAACTTGCACAATTGGTGGCTGACTAAATACTTTTTTGCCCCACTGTATGTGTCACAATGAAGCAGCAGTGGGGTGACTAGAAGAAGGCATCTCATTAAACACTGAAAAAAAAATCAAAATAAATTCAATCAATCAATCAATCAATGTTTTTTTATACAGCCCTAAATCACAATTGTCTCAAAGGGCTGCACAAGCCACAACGGCATTCAGATCCCACAAAAGGGCAAGGAAAAACTCACAACCCAGAGGGATGTCAATGAGAATGACTATGAGAAACCTTGGAGAGGACTGCAGATGTGGGTGACCCCCCCACACCCTAGGGGAGACCGGATGCAATGGACGTCGAGTGGATCTAGCATAATATTGTGGAAGTCCAGTCCATTGTGGATCTAACATAATAGTGAGAGTCCAGTCATTAGTGGGGCCAGCAGGAGACCATCCCGAGCGGAGACGGGTCAGCAGCGCAGAGATGTCCCCAACTGATGCACACGCAAGTAGTCCACCCGGGTCCCGACAGCGAGCACTTCATCCATGGTTCCTGAGCCCAGGTGGTGGTATCCATTACACACTGATGTCGGTTTTTGATGCAGTACCACATAAGGGATCAAAGGTCCGTAATATCATCGCTTACGTGCAGTGATTCCTCCAGATTCTCTGAACCTTTTGATGATTTTACGGACCGTAGATGGTAAAATCCCTAAATTCCTTGCAATAGCTCGTTGACAAAATGTTGTTCTAAAACTGTTCGACAATTTGCTTACAAAGTGGTGACCCTCACCCCATCCTTGTTTGTGAATTACTTAGCATTTTATGGAAGCTGCTTTTATACCCAATCATGGCACCCACCTGTTCCCAATTAGCCTGCACATCTATGGGATGTTCCAAATAAGTGTTTGATGAGCATTCCTCAACTTTATCGGTATTTATTGCCACCTTTCCCAACTTCTTTGTCACGTGTTTCTGGCATCAAATTCTAAAGTTAATGATTATTTGCAATAAAAAAAAATGTTTATCAGTTTGAACATCAAATATGTTGTCTTTGTAGCATATTCAACTGAATATGGGTTGAAAATGACTTTCCAATCATTGTATTCCGTTATATTTACATCTAACACAATTTCCCAACTCATATGGAAACGGGGTTTGTAAAACAGAGGAAGGACAATAGTTAAAAAGAGGTGATATCCTTCTTCAACAAAACGTCTGGAGCTTCTGTTTCTTCATGCTGGAATAATGATTTGATTGACAGTGCAGTGTGAAAGCCGTTGTGTTTATTTGGTAATAAAATACACGAAATATAACCTCCGGAGGCTATTTTCTGACGAAACATCCACATTTCGATGCCCTTGGCCTCTTAAAACTGCAGCCCTCTTCATCACATATTTCAATAGCCCTGCTGTACAATATAATCCACCATCTACCAGACTTTTATTCTCTCTTACTCGCCTCGGTCTGGGTTTCTCACAGTCGCCATCATTTTAATATTTTTTTTTTTCCAGGCCCTACAGGAAACAGTCTGATTGGGTAATTAGAGGAAATTAGGGGTTATCGGCTTCAGAGACAGTCCAAAGTCAAACTTATGCGACCCGGAGCAAAAAAATAATCAAAGCTGAGTTGAGTCGTAACCGTTGGCAACAGAAAGGCTTATATTAATACATTCATGGATCGGTCTGTGGTCAGAAATATAAAACCTGGTTGAGGATTAGTGATGCTTGTGGTAAGACAAAATAATAGCAGGAGTGCTTTAAAATTGAACATGGGTCAAGCCCAGCAAATATCAGCTGACTGCACAACAACATTGTATCATGTTTTGTAAAACCTGTTGGCACCTGTTTTGGTGGATTTCAGACCCCTAAAAGAGCCCAAACTCGATTTTAAACCAAGAAGCTTTGCACAATTTTGCTTTGTCCTTTGTTCCCCTGACTTGTGACCAATGCCAAATTGTGACACACACTCGACACACGCGTCAAGTTAACTTTCAGTTTCGATACCATCAAGGTAGAGCAACCTAGGAAAATAAATAAAAACAGAATACAATGATTTGCAAATTCTTTTCAACTTATATTTAATTAAATAGACTGCAAAGACAAGATATTTAATGTTCGAACTGAGAAACTTATTTTTTTTTGTGCAAGTAATCATTAACTAAGGGGGCGGGGGCGTATTTATTCAATAATAAAGCTGCAATAAATTGGAACGTGCTAATTATTTAGGACATGGTTTCGTTTTTTAAGGGGGGGAAAAACACTTCTGAAAGCAAAACATAGCAGGGATTGAAACTACTTTTCTCCTTACAAATGCGTTGAATTTTGCATTCATTATAAATAATAAATACAGTAGGGAAGGGGTTAATCTTTTTACAGTGCAGTCTGCCGAAAATGACGGAAAGCACCGCCGTGGTCTAAGTCGGAATTGACATAAAACACATTTTAAGATATTCAACAGGACTACCGTCTGGTGGCTAAATTTGTCACGTTTCATGTGTCAGATGAATTGGGACAAATGCGGTCCATCAGTCAAAACCTTTATTTGACTGTTTCACAATTTTTAAGTACATTATCCACAAAAAAAAACAAAACCAGTGAAGTTGGTATATTGTGTAAATCGTAAATAAAACAAAATACAATGATTTGCAAATCATTTTCAACTTATATTCAACTGAATAGACCGCAAAGACGAGATATTTAATGTTCGAGCTGAGAAACGTATTTTTTTGTTGTTGCAAATAATCATTAACTAAGAATTTAATGCCAGCAACACATTGCAAAAATGTTGGCACAGGGGCTTCTTTTTTTTACCACTGTGTTACATGACCTTTCCTTTTAACAACACTCATTAAACATTTGGGAACTGAGGAGACCAATTTTTGAAGCTTTTCAGGTGAAATTAGTCCCCATTCTTGCTTGATGTACAACTTATGTTGTTCAACAGTCCAGTGTTGAACAACACTGGACACATTTTCAATGGGAGACAGGTCTGGACTACAGGTAGGCCAGTCTAGTACCCGCACTCTTTTACTATGAAGCCACACTGTTGTAACACATAGTTTGACATTGTCTTGCTGAAATAAGCAGGGGCGTCCATGATAACGTTGCTTGGATGGCAACATATGTTGCTCCAAAACCTGTATGTACCTTTCAGCATTAATGGTGCCTTCACAGATGTGTAAGTTACCCATGCCTTGGGCACTAATACACCCCCACACCATCACACATGCTGGCTTTTCAACTTTGCGCCTATAACAGTCCTGATGGTTCTTTTCCTCTTTGTTCCGGAGGACACAACGTCCACAGTTTCCAAAAACAATTTCAAATAAGGACTTGTCAGACCACAGAACACAGTCCATCTTATCAACAACACCCAGTGTTGGGTGTTGTTGATAAATGGCTTTCGCATTGCATAGTAGAGTTTAAGTTGCACTTACAGATGTAGCGACAAACTGTAGTTTGTCAGGACTGTGGCGTGGATTTGTTTTGCTCCTTCGACGCAGCGGGATTACAGGACGAGCCAGGCGTGAGTTCAGGTACATATTTGTTTATTTAAACACTATAATAAAAAATAAACAAACTAAGGGCACTCATAATGAGGTACAGAACTTGGCTACAAAAATATAAACAAAAACGCTTGCTCGATTGGCATGAATGATAAAGAATAGACAAAAGATACTATCAACGATACTCAATAAACCAAAAACTAGCACCGAGGCAAAAAATACAAAAGGCTTACGTGGCGTAGTCAAAATAAAGTAGCAGCGTGGCAAGGCATGAAGGGTGCGTGGTCGTGGTCAAAATATGCAGGCATCTACAAAAGGCAAAGTTCCCAGAATGATGAACAAAAAGCAAATGACTTAAGTACTGGCTGTGGTAATAGAAAACAGGTGTGGGAGGCTGAGGATCGGGGCGCGACTTAAGGGGACCAGTTGGAAACTAATAGGTTGGCATGGAAACAAACAAAACCAGCAAGTGCAAAACGTGACTGAATGTGTCCAAAATCAAAACATAACATGACGAAACAAAACATGATCCATAGGTGTGACATAGTTACTGACAGTGGATTTTTGAAGTGTTCCTGAGCCCATGTGGTGATAACCTTTACACGCAAATGGTGTTCTTAAACGGTTTGCTTACTCCTTTGTTGACAAAGTGGTGACCCTAGCCCCATCCTTGTTTGTGACATTCTTGTATGTCTTACCTTATACACACACCATAATAATACTCACATGTTGAAGCACAGTACAATCCATCCAGCAGTGAGGCTTCATATCTTATCAAAGTCTTACTAAAGCATTTTGATCGATTTTTGAGCACCGTGTGTAATGTTCAATATTTTCAATGGAACATATAAAATGTTGGTTTTGTTTACTTGAGTCATATTGCCATCATATTGCAGTCTACATGTATCTCTTAGGGCTTCACGGTGGGAGAGGGGTTAGTGTGTCTGCCTCACGATACGAAGGCTTGAGTAGTCCTGGGTTCAATCCCGGGCTCGGGATCTTTCTGTGTGGAGTTTGCATGTTCTCCCCGTGAATGCGTGGATTCCCTCCGGGTACTCCGGCTTCCTCCCACTTCCAAAGACATGCACCTGGGGATAGGTTGATTGGCAACACTAAATTGGCCCTAGTGTGTGAATGTTGTCTGTCTATCTGTGTTGGCCCTGCGATGAGGTGGCGACTTGTCCAGGGTGTAAACCGCCTTCAGCCGGATTGTAGCTGAGATAGGGACAAGGCACCCCCCCGACCCCTAAGGGAATAAGCGGCAGAAAATAGATGGATGGATGGATGTATCTCTTATGTTTGACTGCCATCTACTGGTCACACTCATCATTTCACCATGTACCGAATACAATTGCTTCGAGGTCGGTAAGCAAAATCAGAATTTCTCCATACATAAGGCCCAACGGGTTATAAAGCGCTCTGTGGAGTTTTGAGAGGACAAAAAAGGATTTTAAGTGCGCCTTATAGCCTGGAAAATACAGTATTCTCCTGTTGTTTCAGCATTTTTTTTTAGTGATAATAATACTTGTGAAGAAATGTAGTCTGGAAATTTGAATATGAATAAATATGAAGTACGTTTGCTCTGATAAATAATGCAGTCTTGCGAAAACTAGTTTTCTGACAGGAAGCAGCATTTACAGCATTGGAGTCACGCATTTTTAGAATTAAAATGTGCTGTTGAACTGATGATGACTGATAATTTTGTCTATGAGCACACACTCAGCTCACTGTTGCCTTTATTATCTGTTTAGATATTCATAAACTCCACTTTTGGAGTTGGCTTATATACTGTAAGAACATAATAAATGTATTTGTTTCCTCATGTTTACATTCATCTACACCAGGGGTAGGGAACCTATGGCTCTAGAACAGGGGTGCCCATTACGTCGATCGCGAGCTACCAGTCGACCGCGGGGGGTGTGTCAGTCGATCTCCAGCCAGGCTTTTAAAAAAAATAGACCTAAAAATTAGTGATCATCAATCTTCACCAAGACGTCACTTAAATGACATTCACGGTACCGGAGGGTCTTGTGAGATGACGCTGGCTGCTGCAAGATCATTATTATTAAAATATGACCGAGAGGAAGGCGAGAAACACTTTTTATTTCAACAGACTCTCGCGCCGTACCTTCCGTCAAAACTCTAAAGGCCGACTGCACATTTCCTATTTTCACAATAAAAGCCCTGCTTCATGCTGCCTGCGCTAACTAAATACAGAGTCTCGGAAAACTGGCGTGCACAAGCGATCCCTCAGAAAGCTGGCGTGCACATCACTTGTGCACGCCAGCTTTCCGAGACTCTTATTTAGTTAGCGCAGGCAGCATGAAGCAGGGCTTTTATTGTGAAGATAGGAAATGTGCAGTCGGCCTTTAGAGTTTTGACGGAAGGGACGGCGCGAAAGTGTGTTGAAATAAAAAGTGTTTCTCGCCTTCCTCTCTGTCATTTTTTCATAATAATGAACTGGCAGCAGCCAGCGTCATCTCACAAGACCCTCGGGTGCCGTGAATGTCAATCAAGCAAGCTACGGAATTTGCCGCCAATGTTTTTCTTGTAAAGTGTATGGAAGCTGGATGAATTAGATGCCAAAAACCAACCGCTTTCATGTGGTATTGTACAGAAAAGACAACTTTTTTTCTCCTCCATTTGAAAATGTGGGCGTTATCATCATTACTGTCTGATTCCAATCAATGCAAGTCATCAGAATCAGGTAATACACCAACTTATATTCTTGTCTTCGTGAAAGAAAGACATCTATATGTGTTACACATGCTTGTATTATCATTAAACACATTTAACTTGTTTACAAAAATGTCTCTTTCATAAATAAATAAATATAAATGTTATATATAAATGAGGTAGATCCCCTCGAGTTGGTCAATTGAAAAGTAGCTCGCCTGCAGAAAAAGTGTGGGCACCCTTGCTGTAGAGCCAGATGTGGCTCTTTTGATGACTGCATCTGGCTCTCAGATAAATCTTAGCTGACGTTGCTTAAAACGATAAGTAATGAATAATTCCACATGTAATCACAGTGTTAAAAATAATGTTAAAAATATAAAACATTCTCATGCATTTTTAATCCATCCGTTTTCTACCGCACCTGTTCAAGTAGTTGCGTTAATGGTAAGAAGCTATTTATTTATTATTGGTTAGTGTGCGGCTTGCCCTCCTGGGGGTTCTTCGGACCACCAAGCACCGACATGAGAGCCTGTTTCAGGGTTACAATATTGTTTTATTCTTCAATGAGTCTCTCAGTTGTTTTCCAGAAATTGTATTTCCAGCCCCAACCCCGTTTCTCCTCCTGGCTGCTGCTTATAACAGAGCGACAGGTGATTAGATAACAAGGCCCAGGTGGGCCATTTACGCACCTGTCGCTGATTTCGAAGCCGGTCCTGGCACAATCCCAGTTCGCTGCCAGCCCGCAGGCCACGCCCCCTCCACAGTTAGCTTCAGAATAACAAAGTTATTACAAAGAATAAGAGACCTATTATACTCTAGAAATGTTGGTCTCACTTAAAAATGCACGTGTTGAGTTGTGTTCAGTGTTAAAGAAAATATTATATGGCTCTTACGGAAATACATTTTAAAATATTTGGATTCTTGGCTCTCTTAGCCAAAAAGGTTCCCGACCTCTGATCTACCCTCTCACTGTGGGATTTATAATGTATTTTTAAATGCAGGAAAAAGGAATTTCATGGGTTTGTTGTGTCCATTCAGTCAATAAACTACAATTATTCATGCATGCATGTAATGATGAACATTGTGAAACAGTGGAAGGAAGAAAAAAATAAAAATAAAAGCAATCATGGCATTAGCATGTGTTTGAGTTGCTTACGTGACATTTTATGTGAGAATGATATGAATATATGTCCGTTTATATTTACTTACAAAACCCAAAACCAGTTAAGTTGGCACGGAGTGGAAATTGTCACTACTAGGCGTGGACATGGATTGTTTCTCCGACGCAGATGAGAATTAGCACGACCGAGGCGTGGACGTGAGTACATGTTTTAATCATATAATATATACAAAACAGGGAAAACAAAAACACTTGCTCGATGGCATGAAAGACAATTTAACTATAAACTTAAACAGCACGATGGCAAGACTAAAGACATGAAACAAAAGAGTGCACTGTGGCATAAATACGAAACTTACGTGGATCAAAATGAATAGCGTAGCAAGGCATGAAGCAGATAAAGGAGGGCGTGAGGAAGGTGCAGCATGGGTAGCGGGTGTGAAGATCCCAGAAAGCAGACAAGAAAAAGAGTGACTAAAGTAGCTGTGATGATTAGTGAAAACAGGTGAGGCTGAGGACAGGGACGTGACATGACAGGTGAAAAGTAATGAGTTGGCATGGAGACGAAAAAACAAACCAGGAAATGCCAAGACAGAACTTAAATGTCCAAAAAACTAAACATAACCTGACCAAAACCAAAAGATAAACTTACAGGCGGGACAGAAATGTTAAATAAAAACAGATCCTTTTCAACCTATATTCAATTAAATAGACCGCAAAGACAAGATACTTAACGTTCGAATTGTTATTTTTAGCAAATATTAGCTCATATAAAATTTGATGCCTGCAGCATGTTTCAAAAAAGCTGGCACAAGTGGCAAAAAAGACGGAGAACGTTGAGGAATGCTCGTTAAGCACTTATTTGGAACATCCCACAGGTGAACAGGCGTATTAGGAACAGGTGGGTGCCATGATTGGGTATAAAAGCAGCTTCCATGAAATGCTCAGTGGTTCACAAAAAAGGATAGAGCGAGGGTCCCCACTTTGTGAAAAAAATGCGTGAGCAAATAACCGAACAGTTTAGGAACATTTTTCAACAAGCTATTGCAAGGAATTTAGGGATTTCACCATCGACGGTCCGTAACATCATCAAAAAATTCAAAGAATCTGGAGAATCCCCTGCATTTAAACAATGATATTACGTATCTTCGATCCCTCAAACGGTACTACATCAAAAAGCGACTACAGTGTGTAAAGGATATCACCACATGGGTATGTAAAGCGCTTTGAGTCACTAGAGAAAAAGCGCTATATAAATA
This sequence comes from Nerophis ophidion, assembly GCF_033978795.1. Lineage (NCBI taxonomy): Eukaryota > Metazoa > Chordata > Actinopteri > Syngnathiformes > Syngnathidae > Nerophis > Nerophis ophidion. Next base: position 6,187,657 of record NC_084635.1, read on the forward strand.
TAATTCACTTCACTACGCACGGGAAGCTAAGCTAAATCTAGCACGGAGTCCACAGTGACGTGCCGAGAGCACGGGAAGCTAAGGTGAAACTTAGCAAAGATACAAAAACGCCCGGTGAGTGTTGCTGGGTGGGCATTGTGATGCTGGGTTCGATTCCCTCGAGGATGCGTTGACGTGAACACAACAAAGGTAGGATCTTAAAATATTTATTTTACAAAAAAAAGGGAGCTCTGAACAGAAATACTGGAGCTAATAAAAAGGCAAACCAAAAACGCTAGTATGAAAACTAGGAAGTAAAAAAAAGACAAACTTAAATAGCACGTTGGCACAAAAGAGAAAACAAATCATCAGTATGTAAACTGGACAAAACAAGTGGCTTAGCGTGAGAAGCTAGCGAGAATGGAAATACTTGCGAGAAAGCAAACGATCAAAATCCAGACGTACAGTGGCATGAAAGCAAACTACGAACCCAGACCGAATGAACGGAGAAGACTGGCTTAAATAGGAGGGGTGATAATTAGTAGCAGGTGTGCGGGGCGAGACTAGCAGGTGGACTGATGAGTGACCATGGTGACAAAGCAAACAGGAAATAAGGAGTCGGAGAAATATACAAAATGGAAAAATAAATAAATGGGTTATACTTGTATAGCGCTTTTCTACCTTCAAGGTACTCAAAGCGCTTTGACACTACTTCCACATTTACCCATTCACACACACATTCACACACTGATGGAGGGAGCTGCCATGCAAGGCGCCAACCAGCACCCATCAGGAGCAAGGGTGAAGTGTCTTGCTCAGTACACAACGGACGTGACGAGGTTGGTACTAGGTGGGATTTGAACCAGGGACCCTCGGGTTGCACTCGGCCACTCTACCACTGCGCCACGCCGTCCCTTAAATAGTGTAGATCTGAGCAGCAGATCGCAACAGAAGTAATAAATTACCACAGGTGCGCGTAAAAAACAACAGCAGGTGGAACAAATGCGAAACCATGGTAACAAGATAAATAAGGAAGAGCAAAACAAGGAACCGGAAGAGTCCAAAACCATCAGAAAACACAAAAGGACTCAAAAACCAAAATAATGTATGATCCGGGCGGCGGATCATAACATTTTCAATTGAATACAAGTTGAAAAGGATTTGCAAATCATGATATTCTGTTTGTATTTACCGTTTACACAATGTGCCAACTACACTGGTTTTAGGGTTTTGTATAATAGAGCAGTGGTTCTCAACCTTTTTTCAGTGATTTGTGAACATTTTTTTTAATTCAAGTACCCCCTAATCAGAGCAAAGCATTTTTGGTTGAAAAAAAGAGATAAAGAAGTAAAATACAGCACTATGTCATCAGTTTCTGATTTATTAAATTGTATAACAG
>NC_084635.1:6189054-6434054 GCF_033978795.1 Nerophis ophidion
GTTATACACCCCGCGCCCCCAACGTCGCCCACCTCAACCACGCAGGGGTTGGGGTTTTTGGTGCTCGCGGGGTGTATTACATAGTTATGAAGTGTCATGGATACAAAGAATTCTGGGTATTTGTCGTGTTGCGTTTATGTTGCGTTACTGTGAGGATTTTCTCCCGAAATGTGTTTGTCATTCTTCTTTTGTGTGGGTTCACAATGTGGCGCATATTAGTAGGAGTGTTAAAGGGGAACATTATCACAATTTCAAAAGGGTTAAAAACAATAAAAATCAGTTCCCAGTGGCTTGTTGTATTTTTTGAAGTTTTTTTCAAAATTTTACCGGTCTCGGAATATCCCTAAATAAAGCTTTAAAGTGCCTTATTTTCGGCTCTCTGCGAAGACACTGGCCATTTCCCTGTGACGTCACACAGTGCTGCCAATGTAAACAAACAATGGGAATACCACAGCAAGATATAGCGACATTAGCTCGGATTCAAACTCGGATTTCAGCGACTTAAGCGATTCAACAGATTACGCATGTATTGAAACAGATGGTTGGAGTATGAAAGTATTGAAGAAGAAACTGAAGCTATTGACGCTATTCATAGCCATAGCATGGCCGAATAGCTGCGTTAGCATCGCCGGTAAAATGTGCGGACCAAACGATCAGGACTTTCGCATCTTTTGACACTGGAGCAACTTAAATCCGTCGATTGGTAAGTGTTTTTTTCGCATTAAATGTGGGTGGAAGGAAACGTAATATAGTTACAAATGCATCTGCAGGTTATCCATACATCTCTGTGCCATGTCTGCTTTAGCACCGCCGGTAAATAGCATGTTAGCATCGATTAGCATAGCATTTTAGCATCGATTAGCTGGCAGTCAACATTTGTGATTTCGTTGACTATCGTTGCAAATGCATCTGCAGGTTATCCATACATCTCTGTGCCATGTCTGCTTTAGCACCGCCGGTAAATAGCATGTTAGCATCGATTAGCGTAGCATGTTAGCATCGATTAGCTGGCAGTCAACCTTTGTGATTTCGTTGACTATCGTTGCAAATGCATCTGCAGGTTATCCATACATCTCTGTGCCATGTCTGTCATCGCCGGTAAAATGTGGAGACACTCTGGCACATTCAACGGGGGTCTGGCGGCAGACACTTTGGCATCTTCGGGCCAGTGGTGCAACTTGAATCCCTCCCTGTTAGTGTTGTTACACCCTCCGACAACACACCGACGAGGCATGATGTCTCCAGGGTTCCTAAAAATAGTCCAAAACACGGAAAATAACAGAGCTGTAATGTGTTGAAAATGAAAATGGCGGGTGTGTTACCTCGGCGACGTCACATTCTGACGTCATCGCCTCCAGCGCGATAAACAGAAAGGCGTTTAATTCGCCAAAATTCACCCATTTAGAGTTCGGAAATCGGTTAAAAAAATAGATGGTCTTTTTTCTGCACCATCAAGGTATATATTGACGCTTACATAGGTCTGCTGATAATGTTCCCCTTTAAAGTTGTTTATATCACAACCGTCAGTGTACTCTGTGTCACCCAGTATGCCTTGCAATCTCATACATGTGTCGATAGAAGCAGCGAAATGCATGTGTCCGGTCGGCACGCAAATAGCATTCCGTGAATGGCGGGCGCGATGACGTTCAAGAGGACATTAAGAGTAATATCATCACGGCATGCCCCTAATATCTTAGGGGTGATGTCCGGGAGAGGCATTGAATTCCGTAATCTCCCCGCAACAATCTGGGGGGGTTCGGCGATTCTGCAGCTGAGCCGCATCAGAGTTGCCATCCATCCATCCATTTTCTACCGCTTATTCCCTTTTGGGGTCGCGGGGGGCGCTGGCGCCTATCTCAGCTACAATCGGGCGGAAGGTGGGGTACACCCTGGACAAGTCGCCACCTCATCACAGGGCCAACACAGATAGACAGACAAAATTCACACACTAGGGCCAATTTAGTGTTGCCAATCAACCTATCCCCAGGTGCATGTCTTTGGAAGTGGGAGGAAGCCGGAGTACCCGGAGGGAACCCACGCAGTCACGGGGAGAACATGCAAACTCCACACAGAAAGATCCCGAGCCTGGATTTGAACCCAAGACTGCAGGACCTTCGTATTGTGAGGCAGACGCACTAACCCCTCTGCCACTGTGAAGCCCATCAGAGTTGCCAAAGAGCCGCAAATATAAAAATATTGGCTGTAAATATACTCTCCTCTTAACCACGCCCCCCGCCCCAACCACGCCTCCGTCCCCTCCCCCCCACCTCCCGAAATCGGAGGTCTCAAGGTTGGCAAGTATGTCCACAAGTCAGTCTTGTGTTTTTAGACACATTTACTAGGATAATTCTGGGAAATCCCTTATCTTTCTATTGTGTTGCTACTGTTTTAGTGAGTTTAACCCCAGTGTCTCAGGGAAGTCGACGGCGGCTTTATGGACGGCACAAGCTCAGCTGATCTCCGGTAAGAAGCGACTTTTTAACCACAATTTTCTCACCGAAACCTGCTGGTTGACATGTAGTCGGGATCCACGTCAGGGACGGCGTGGCGCAGTGGGGAGGGTGGCCGTGCGCAACCCGAGCGTCCCTGGTTCAATTCCCACCTAGTACCAACCTCGTCACGTCGGTTGTGTCCTGAGCAAGACACTTCACCCTTGCTCCTGATGGGTGCTGGTTGGCGCCTTGCATGGCAGCTCCCTCCATCAGTGTGTGAATGTGTGTGTGAATGGGTAAATGTGGAAGTAGTGTCAAAGGTAGAAAAGCGCTATACAAGTACAACCCATTTATACTTCAGTCCAGGGACCAAACACGTCCGAACTCTAGTCCCCCAGCCAAGGTTCTCTCAGCAATGTTTTTGTGCCAACTCCGAAAAGATAAGGCACCATCGTGTTTAACCTGCGTCAGAACGCCAACACTGCTGTCACCGCAGGGTGCCGTACTCTCGTCAACCTACGCTCAATCACGATGCGCAGGTTTTAGGAACTAGGGACCAGGAGGCGGTCAAGTCAGCCAGCAAGGATGTTCTCCCCAATGGGCCTCGGAGATAATGTCAACAATCCACAGTTTCCACACTGTTTTGACAGGGTGCCCCATGTTTGACTCTCACACACACACACACACACACACATAACTGAGCGTGCGAGTCCCTCAGAGAGTGTGTGTGTGTGTGTGTGTGTGTGTGCAAGATAAGTCCTCAGTGCCTTAACTAGGCTAAGTGAAGGCAGGCTTTGCTCTGAAGTGGCGCCGACAGGGTGGAATTGAACTGATCTCAACCAAGTGTGGAGAGTTTACCTACACTGGAAGGTGGAGATAAGGGATTATGTCGCCATCAAACAACACAAAGTTGATAGGTCGCCGTTATTATGCAAATTTGCCTTCATGGCGGTAAAATAATAACAATGTAAGAAGGTATTTTGTAGGAATGGTTCGTCTCACTTTTTAAAACACAACACAGTACAGAGTCCCCGGTACGTGGGAATCAATCGATGTAGCTATTTTTGGTACTTATGTGTACTTCCATCCATCATCTTCCGCTTATCCAAGGTCGGGTCGCGGGGGCAACAGCCTAAGCAGGGAAACCCAGACTTCCCTCTCCCCAGCCACTTCGTCTAGCTCTTCCCGGGGGATCCCGAGGCGTTCCCAGACCAGCCGGGAGACATAGTCTTCCCAACGTGTCCTGGGTCTTCCCCGTGGCCTCCTACCGTTTGGACGTGCCCTAAACACCTCCCTAGGGAGGCGTTCGGGTGGCATCCTGACCAGATGCCCGAACCACCTCATCTGGCTCCTCTCCATGTGGAGGAGCAGCGGCTTTACTTTGAGTTCCTCCCGGATGGCAGAGCTTCTCACCCTATCTCTAAGGGAGAGACCTGGAAACTCATTTGGGCCGCTTGTACCCGTGATCTTATCCTTTCGGTCATGACCCAAAGCTCATGACCATAGGTGAGGATGGGAACGTAGATCGACCGGTAAATTGAGAGCTTTGCCTTCCGGCTCAGCTCCTTCTTCACCACAACGGATCGGTACAACTTATGTGTACTTGTGTTTTAATAAATTGTTTAACAATACTATTATTATTTTTTTTCAATTTAGCATTAATTAGTGAGCTGGAAATAACTGTCTTGTCCAGTTGATTTCTTACACTTCTGAGTCTCATTTGCAAGTATTAAAGGCCTACTGAAAGCCACTACTACCCACCACGCAGTCTGATGGTTTATATATCAATGGGGCGGCATAGAGTGGCCGTGCTAGCAACTTGGGGGTTGCAGGTTCGATTCCCGCTTCCGCCATCCTAGTCACTGCCGTTGTGTCCTTGGGCAAGACACTTTACCCACCTGCTCCCAGTGCCACCCGCACTGGTTTAAATGTAACTTAGATATTGGGTTTCACTATGTAAAGCACTTTGAGTCACTAGAGAAAAGTGCTATATAAATATAATTCACAATGATGAAATATTAACATTGCAACACATGCCAATACGACCGTTTTAGTTTACTAAATTGCACTTTTAAATTTCCCGGGAGTTTCTTCTTGAAAATGTCGTTTATGAGCGCTGCACACACACACAGCTAAAAGTCGTCTGCGTTAACGGCATAATTACACAGTATTTTGGACATCTGTGTTGCTGAATCTTTTGCAATTTGTTCAATTAATAATGGAGAAGTCAAAGTAGAAAGATGGAGGTGGGAAGCTTTAGCCTTTAGCCACACAAACACACGGTGATTCCTTGTTTAAAATTCCCGGAGGTGAAACTTTACTATGGATCAGAGCGGTCAAGCGAACATAGATCCCGACTACATGTCAACCAGCAGGTTTCGGTGAGAAAATTGTGGTTAAAAAGTCGCTTCTTACCGGAGATCAGCTGAGCTTGTGCCGTCCATAAAGCTGCCGTCGACTTCCCTGAGAAACTGGGGTTAAACTCACTAAAACACTAGCAACACAATAGAAAGATAAGGGATTTCCCAGAATTATCCCAGTAAATGTGTCTAAAAACATCTGAATCCGTACCAATGCAATCGCGTTTTTTTTTCTCTAGTCCGTCCTCAAACACTAATCTTTCATCCTCGCTCAAATTAATGGGGAAATTGTCGTTTTCTCGGTCCAAATACCTCTTTTTGTCGGAGGCTCCCATTAAAAACAATGTGAAGGTGTGAGGAGCCATCAATAGGTGACGTCATCGTAAAGGCAGGGCTTTTCTGTTAGCGACCAAAAGTTGCGAACTTTATTGTCGATGTTCCCTACTAAATATGGCAATATCGCGAAATGATCAAGTATGTTGAAACACGTGGCTTGGCATTGTCTTGCTGAAATAAGCAGGGGCGTCCATGATAACGATGCTTGGATGGCACCATATTTAGCTCCAAAACCTGTATATACCTTTCAGCATTAATGATGCCTTCACAGATGTGTAAATTAACAATGCCATGGACACTAAAACACCCCCCATACCATCACAGATGCTGGCTTTTGAACTTTGCGCTCACAAAAATCCAGATGGTTCTTTTCCTCTTTGTTCCGGAGGACACAGCGTCCGGTTTTGAAAAACTATTTGAAATGTGGACTCGTCGGACCACATAACACTTTTCCACTTTGCTTAGAAGAGCTCGGGCTCAGCTAAGCTGGCGGCGTTTCTGGATGTTGTTGATAAATATCTTTCGCTTTGCATGATAGAGTTTTAACTAACACTTACAGATGTAGCGACAAACTGGAGTTACTGACAGTTGTTTTCTAAGGTGTTCCTGACCCCATGTGTTGATATCCTTTACACACTGATGTTGCTTTTTGATAACCACACATGTCCTCAGGAACCTATAGTTCCACAAACTAAAGTGGAAAAAGGCCTAGTTTAGTCCTCAAAACTCTGCGGACAGGCAGGGGAAGGGAAGGGCAGGCTTTGTGTTCGCCCTGGTGACTCAGGGGACTTTGTGTGTGTCGACGTGTTTGAACATCCAGGTGTGGGTCTCCAGGACAAAGCTACTCATCCTTGTCTCCGAGCCACTGCAGCGCGACACATGCTGTGCTGAGTGACACACGTAAAAAAGAGGACTTATAAACTACAAAGAGCAAGCAGTAGCCATTGACACAGGTTAAGGGAAAATGTACTTTTTTTCAAACATTTTGCCCATTGTTCACAATTATTATAAAATATATGACAATGGACATATTTTTTAATGTATTTTAAATTGTAAATAAATGTGATCAAAAGTCTGTTTACAATGGAGCTTATTGTAGCCGCTCTGTTCTGCCTATTAAACCCTTGAAAAACCATCGAAACACCTCTATTAAGGTTTTATATACATCAGGGGTGCCCACACTTTTTCTGCAGGCGAGCTACTTTTCAATTGACCAACTCGAGGGGATCTACCTCATTTATATATATCATTTATATTTATTTATTTATGAAAGAGACATTTTTGTAAACAAGTTAAATGTGTTTAATGATAATACAAGCATGTGTAACACATATAGATGTCTTTCTTTCACCAAGACAAGAATATAAGTTGGTGTATTACCTGATTCTGATGACTTGCATTGATTGGAATCAGACAGTAATGATGATAACGCCCACATTTTCAAATGGAGGAGAAAAAAAGTTGTCCTTTCTGTACAATACCACATGAAAGTGGTTGATTTTTGGCATCTAATTCATCCAGCTTCCATACACTTTACAAGAAAAACATTGGCGGCAAATTCCGTAGCTTGCTTGATTGACATTCACGGCACCCGAGGGTCTTGTGAGATGACGCTGGCTGCTGCCAGTTCATTATTATGAAAAAATGACAGAGAGGAAGGCGAGAAACACTTTTTATTTCAACAGACTTTCGCGCCGTCCCTTCCGTCAAAACTCTAAAGGCCGACTGCACATTTCCTATCTTCACAATAAAAGCCCTGCTTCATGCTGCCTGCGCTAACAAAATAAGAGTCTGGGAAAGCTGGCGTGCACATCACTTGTGCACGCCAGCTTTCTGAGGGATCGCTTGTGCACGCCAGTTTTCCGAGACTCTGTATTTAGTTAGCGCAGGCAGCATGAAGCAGGGCTTTTATTGTGAAGATAGGAAATGTGCAGTCGGCCTTTAGAGTTTTGACGGAAGGTACGGCGCGAGAGTCTGTTGAAATAAAAAGTGTTTCTCGCCTACCTCTCGGTCATATTTTCATAATAATGATCTTGCAGCAGCCAGCGTCATCTCACAAGACCCTCCGGTACCGTGAATGTCATTTAAGTGACGTCTTGGTGAAGATTGATGATCACTCATTTTTAGGTCTATTTTTTTTAAAAGCCTGGCTGGAGATCGACTGACACACCCCCCGCGGTCGACTGGTAGCTCGCGATCGACGTAATGGGCACCCCTGATATACATGTTATAAGTATTAATGTGTCAGGTTCAAACACTGATGACATCTATTAAACAAGACAAGAAGCAAGGAATTAAACAGAGACAGAATTAAATTTGGCTCAATTGAGGAGAGACGCCTGGACTGTACTCTTGTAGATTCTCACCCCGCTCTGGCGAAAGATTGTAAGCCTCCTCTTTTATTTGGACATTCCCCGATTACATGGCAACAGCTGTTTCTAAGGCACGGGGGGTCGTAAACAGCCATCGCCTTTGGTTACAGAACAGTTCAAAGAAAAGGTCGTAAAACAGAGCTTCCTCCCCTACTCAGTGGCCTAGTGGTTAGAGTGTCCACCCTGAGATCGGTTCATTGTGAGTTCAAACCCCGGCCGAGTCATACCAAAGACTATAAAAATGGGAGCCATTACCTCCCTGCTTGGCACTCAGCATCAAGGGTTGGAATTGGGGGTTAAATCACCAAAATGATTCCCGGGCGCGGCCCCCGCTGCTGCCCACTGCTCCCCTCACCTCCCAGGGGGTGATCACGGGTGATGGGTCAAATGCAGAGAATAATTTCCCCACACCTTGTGTGTGTGTGTGACAATCATTGGTACTTTAACTTTAACTTTGTAGTCCTCTGGTCAAGACAAAATCTTCCTGTGGATTACAATACATTAAAGAAACAGAACACCTTCATGTTGCTTCCCATCCTACACAGTGGAGTTTTACAAAACTTCTTCTTGGTAGGTCTTCTCGCCGGGAACTCATGGCAACACAAAGTTTTGTGATAGCTTAGATCCAATTATTCTGACAGTATTTAACGTAGTACCAGGCACATTTATAATAACATTTGATAAATAACTACTTTGCTCCATCCATCCATTTTCTACCACCCTTTTAGGGTCACGGGGGGTCGCTGGAACCTATCTCAGCTGCTAGAATGTTCATATATTCCCATTTAGGTGAATAATGACTCATAATCCTGGCAAAGAGACCGGGGGTGGAACCAAGCATCTTTTCGCGTCGTTCTCGCCATTTCCCAGCTAATTTGGCTGTCAAAGTGTACCAATATGTCGGAATACATCCTCAGCCTTCTACTATCCAGGTGAGGGGCATGATTTATGATAGAGAATAAAGTTTGACGAGCAAGGAAAAGGGGAAATAGCTGTCAATCAAGTCAACATTGGCACAGGAGCTAATGATCACGGTGCTGCTATAAATAGTTTGTCTGCGTCAGGGCTTATAATAACAATATCACTAATACTTGGTTGATATTCAGGTCACAAAATATAAATGGGGTATTGTTGGCGCTTTTTGGATGATTATGTGGGTAGAATAAAGGACCATCTTTTGACACTTCTTCCACTGCCGTCCTTGCACGCTACACCGCTACAACAAAGATGAAGGGGTGGAGGCACGTAAGGAAGACCGCCCACAAAACGGCGCATCCGGAAGCGACTCTCGGAAAGCGGCTTGAAGATGATCTGTAAGACATAATCCATGCGACATTTTGACCAAAGAACTACGATTAGAAGTTATTTAGACAAGTGGTCCCCAACCTTTTTGTAGCTGCGGACCGGTCAACGGGGGGGGGGATTTTTTAATTTTTAATATTTGTATTTTTTTTTTTCTGTAATAAAAAAGGGAGTTTTTTGGGGTTGGTGCAATAATTGTTAGTGTATCTTGTGTTTTTATGTTGATTTAATAAAAAATAAATAAATTGATTAATTAATTAATTTAAAAAAATATATAAAAATTTAAAAATGATTCTGCGGCCTGGTACCAATCGAGCCGCGGCCCGGTGGTTGGTCGACCACTGATGTAGACCACAAGAAAGTGTTTTACATTTAGAAAAATAATAATAATAATAATATGACTCCTTTATCCATCCATTTTCTACAGCTTATTCTCTTTGGGGTCGCAGCGGGCGCTAGTGCCTATCAGCTACAATCGGGCGGAAGGCGGCGTACACCCTGGACAAGTCACCACCTCATCGCAGGGCCTTTAATATACCTTATTATCCGGTGCGCCTTTTGTACGTAAAAGGTCAAAAAAAGACCATTCATTGGCAGTACGCCTTTTAATCCGGTGCGCCCTATGGTCCGGAAAATACAGTAATTCATTAGTAAGTATTATTTATTTTTTAATTAACTAACTAGACTTTGTTTATATTTTAAGTATATTTTATTTCAAGGTCTTCTAATATTTCAGATTGGGGGTGTCTAAACTACTGAGAAGTCAATTATGGGACACATTAAGTATATTTGCACTAAGTATCGGTATTCAATCAATCAATCAATCAATGTTTATTTATATAGCCCCAAATCACAAATGTCTCAAAGGACTGCACAAATCATTACGACTACAACATCCTCGGAAGAACCCACAAAAGGGCAAGGAAAACTCACACCCAGTGGGCAGGGAGAATTCACACCCAGTGGGACGCCAGTGACAATGCTGACTATGAGAAACCTTGGAGAGGACCTCAGATGTGGGAACCCCCCCCCCCCTCTAGGGGACCGAAAGCAATGGATGTCGAGCGGGTCTAACATGATACTGTGAAAGTTCAATCCATAGTGGCTCCAACACAGCCGCGAGAGTTCAGTTCAAGCGGATCCAAGACAGCAGCGAGAGTCCCGTCCACAGGAAACCATCTCAAGCGGATCAGCAGCGTAGAGATGTCCCCAACCGATACAGGCGAGCGGTCCATCCTGGGTCCCGACGAGCGGTCCATCCTGGGTCTCGACTCTGGACAGCCAGTACTTCATCCATGGTCATCGGACCGGACCCCCTCCACAAGGGAGGGGGGGGACATAGGAGAAAGAAAAGAAGCGGCAGATCAACTGGTCTAAAAAGGAGGTCTATTTAAAGGCTAGAGTATACAGATGAGTTTTAAGGTGAGACTTAAATGCTTCTACTGAGGTAGCATCTCGAACTGTTACCGGGAGGGCATTCCAGAGTACTGGAGCCCGAACGGAAAACGCTCTATAGCCCGCAGACTTTTTTTGGGCTCTAGGAATCACTAATAAGCTGGAGTCTTTTGAACGCAGATTTCTTGCCGGGACATATGGTACAATACAATCGGCAAGATAGGATGGAGCTAGACCGTGTAGTATTTTATACGTAAGTAGTAAAACCTTAAAGTCACATCTTAAGTGCACAGGAAGCCAGTGCAGGTGAGCCAGTACAGGCGTAATGTGATCAAACTTTCTTGTTTATTGGTATTGGAGCCTGAATTTTATTTGGTATCGGATCAAAAAGAAAATAAATGAATAAATAAATATTGCCAATACTTCATGCAGTTGTTTTTAAAAGTTGACTAGAAATTTCCCGCGAATATTCCTTAACCAAAGCAACATACTGATAAATACTGATATCAGCTTCTGGGAGAACACCTGATTGAGCGCAAGTTAGAGCAAGGAAAGGACAAACGGCCACAAAATTATACATTCAGTTAGTCATTCCCATGTGCACTTTTGCAGAAATCTCCAACCACAGCAAGCACGCTCTAATTAGGAAACTTTTTTTTTATCGCAACTGGCCGCAGCTCAAACAGGACTGATTTGTTATTGATCGGCTACACAGCCTGAAAAAGCCAAGTGTTCTGGCGCTCGTTTTTACACAGCGGAATGTCCCCCTTTTTTTTTTTTCCTGCACAAATAGTTCACATGAAGATGATACAGTGAAAGGTCAAAATGTTCAGCCGCCATGGCAGCTGTCATCATATTAGCGTGATGCTGTAGCGTTCAGCAGGACGTCTACGTGTTGTCCAGGCGCCAACATGACCTCTGGATGGGGTCGAGGGTCAAAGCCGTGCAAATATAAGACTGCTGCTCTTTCTTGTCACCTCTGCAGGTTGTCTATAACCTAGCTCCTAAATTGTATTTGTCCAGGGGCCAAACTTTTTCTCAGCGGATACTCAAAGGGGCCAGTCATCATCATTAAAAAAAAAAACCACGGCCAGCATCCAAAATCCGGCCCGCGGAAAGTCTCAAGTTAAAATGTTTTTTACTTTTGTATTATTATTTTTTAATCAGTCCTTTCTAAAGGAGGGAGTTGACGGCACAGACACAAGGGGGCAATAAAGCTCTATGTATTTTGTTATGATCCGCCGCCCGGATCATACATGGTTTTGGTTTTTGAGTCCTTTTGTGTTTTCCCGATCGTTTTGGACTCTTCCTGCTCTTAGTTTTTGCAATTCCTTATTTATCTTCTCACCATGGTTGCCTATTAGTTTCACCTGCCCCTTGTTCTTGAGTCGCACCTGTTGGTAATTGTTTCCTTCAGTATTTAAGCCTGCCTTTTTTCATTTACTCGTCCTCGTCTCGTTAAGTTTTTGCTACACGCAATCGATGACTTTGTGGACTCCCTTCTCTGGTAGTAAACTGTTTTGGACTTGCTATTTTCTCGCTAAGCTTGTTGTGTTTCGAGCTCACATGCTAGTAGCTCTTTGTTTTGCCTGTTGTGCCCCGTGCAAGTGTTTCTGTTTGTTTCCCTAGCTCCCATGCTAGCGCTTTTGGTTTGCCTTTTCTGCCTAGCACCAGTGTTTCTGTTCTTAGCCTGTTTTTAGTTTAAATAAACCATTATTTCTTACCTGTACGTTGTGTCCGAGCCCGATTTGCATCTTGGAAGAGCACCATCCACATCACGATGCCACAAAGTCGTCACATATTTATTATATATACATACTATATACACTAACTCCCATGCTAGCGCTTGTGGTTTGCCTTTTCTGCCTATCACCAGTGTTTCTGTTCTTAGCCTGTTTTTTAGTTTAAATAAACCATTATTACTTACCTGAACATTGTGTCCGAACCCGATTTGCATCTTGGAAGAGCACCATCCACATCACGATGCCACAAAGTCATCACATATTTATTAAATATATATATAAAATAATTAAACAATAATATACAGAATCAACTGGAGAATGTGACTGAGTGTGACCAAAAACCCAAGAGTGTGTATGGTGTAAGACTAAGTGTAGGAATTAATTGCTGAGTGTTACCAGAGTGATGACCGAGGAAGCGGAGAAATCCAAAGGGGCGAGGCAGAGAAGGTCCGTGTCCAAGCAGGAGGTCAACATCCAAGAGTCAGTCCGGGTAGCAGGGGGAGAAACGAGGAATGACGAGACGCACAGCTCGACTCGTGGAACAAAGGCAGACTCTAGGAAGGACGACAAGGGAAAACGTGAGACCATACAAACTTGACAGTGGAGAACACAGAGAGCGAAGCAAGGTTTGCGTAGAGCAGGATGATAGCTTACAGAACATCAACAGAAGGTTACGTTCTGGCGACGGATAGCAGGTTGAGCAGGCACTTGAAGGCAGGACCTCTCATTAGCGCCCAAACCGTGACAAAAAATGCATTTTCCCATCGGTAACGTGACATCATCGCACTTGAAATATATATATTTTTATGCAGCCCGGAACCCAGAGTAAAAAAGTTTGGGGGACCCCTGTTGTACAGTATATGAATAAAAAAATAATATTAGAAATATAAATAATATGCCCTGCGATGAGGTGGGGACTTGTCCGGGGTGTACCCTGCCTTCCGCCCGAATGCAGCCAGTTCCAACGACCCCCCGCCATTACTTTCTAATGCAAAATGGTGACCTTTGTCTGATAAAATTTGACTTTCATCACAGAATATTGTCAATGTTTTTGTTGTTCTTGTGAAATGGTGACATTGTTTGATTTTTGTCATGATTATAATATAATTCATGATATTATAATATATCATAATAATGCTAAAATTTCAAAGTTTTCTTATGAAATTGTGACTTTTGTTGAGTAAAATTATGATTCATTTTATAAAATTATAGCGTTTTAATGCAAAATGGTGACCTTTGTCCATAAAATTTCGGACTTTTATCACAATATTGCCAATTTTTTGTTGTTCTTGTGAAACAGTGACATTTTTGGGGTAAAATTATGACTTTTGTCATAACTTTGCAAGGTAACATTCTGCTTATTACGATATTGCCAACATTTTCAAGATTTCTGATGAAATTGTGACTTTTGTCGAGTAAAATGACTACTCTTTTCATAAAATTGCCAAAATGTTAAGCTTTTCTTGTAAAAATGTGACTGTTATTGAGTAAAATTCCAACTGTTTTCATAATATTGCACAAATGTTCAGTTTTTCTTGTACAATTTTGACTTGCGTTGAGTAAAATGACCACTTTCATTATAATACCGCCAAAATTCTAAGTTGTTCTTGTGAAATTGTGACCTTTTTCTTGTGAAATTCCAACTCATTATTCACAACAAACTTTTTTATATTTGCATAGTATGTGTATATTATTATTCCGCCCGATTGTAGCTGAGATAGGCACCAGCGACCCCAAAGAGAACAAGCGGTAGAAAAAGGATGGATGGATGGGTGTATATTATTAATGTTGTAAATACAAATCTTTATATATCTAGAAAGGGTGGTACTAAAGAGGGAGGCATTATTCGGAGGTCTCAAGAAGGTAAGAAATACAAGTGTGTGTGTGTGTAGCTTACTGTTTTTTGTTCCCTGCTTCCAGTTTGTTCTTTCATCTTACAAGAACGACTTCTGTTTCCTGCTAGATACCTGTTGGCTTCCACGCTAGGCCTTTTGTTTGTTATCCGCCCACGTGCGCGCTTTTTGTTTTTGTCTTAGTACTTTTATTAAATCATGTTTTCTCACTCCATGCCTGCTTTCATCTCTGCATCTTGGGAGTTCGTCACAAACTAACTCTGACATCATCTGCCTTAAGCACATTACAAAAAACAAAAAACAGAGGATGGTAGTGAAAGCTATAAAAATTAGCGGGGTCCCAAAAAGTAGCGATTTTTAAAAATTGAGTATGTATCGGTTTTAAAAGTGCTCCCCCAAGTGTGTGTGTGTGTGTTCTTGTATGTCTACCCTTCTTGAGACATCAACAAGGAAAAGTACCTTAATTCCATATGAGGACCGGTGAACAAGTCAGGACATAAATCATGGTCCCAATACTGGAAAACCATTGCATCTAATAGAGAATGTCTCATTTGCACCCCTGGTGGTGAAATCTATCAAAATGAGGGTGGTCCCAAATAGGACGGATTTTTCAATTTGACCGTGTGTCGGTTTCACTCCTTACTCAGTGGCCTAGTGGTTAGAGTGTCTGCCCTGAGATCGGTAGGTTGGGAGTTCAAACCCCGGCCGAGTCATACCAAAGACTATAAAAAAAATGGGACCCATTACCTCCCTGCTTGGCACTCAGCATCAACGGTTGGAATTGGGGGTTAAATCACCATAAATGATTCCCGGGCGTGGCACCTCTGCTGCTCACTGCTCCCCTCACCTACCAGGGGGTGATCAAAGGTATGGGTCAAATGCAGAGGACACATTTCACCACACCTAGTGTGTGTGTGACAATCATTGGTACTTTAACTTAACTTTTAAAAGTGCTCCCCTTCTGGTCAACATATGAAATAACAAGTGTGTGTAAAAATTAGAACTGCTATATATGTGTGTGTGTGTGTATATATATATATACATATATATATATATACATATATATATATATATATATATATATATATATATATATATATATATATATATATATAAAAATCTCCTGATGATTGAGGCAACCCCTCATGAAACAGTTCTGTAGAGATGAAGTAGTCTTGTGATTTTTCCCACACTTATATATATATATATATATATATATATAATAAAAATAAGTGTGGTAAAAATCACAAGACTACCATATATTTATATAAGTGTGGTAAAAATCACAAGACTACCATATTTATATATATATAAATATATATATATATATATATATATATATATATATATATATATATAAAAAAGTGTGGGAAAAATCACAAGACTACTTCAACTACTTCATCTCTACAGAACTGTTTCATAAGGGGTTGCCTCAATCATCAGGTGATTTATATATATATATATATATATATATATATATATATATATATATATATACATACATTTGAAAACAAAAAAATTAACTAAAAGCAGTCTTTTTCTTACAATGTGTCGACTTTTTTCTTATAAAATTGGGAACGACTTCTCTTATTCTTTGTGTTTCTGTAATATTGGAATATTTTCTCGTTAAATTGTGACTTTATGTAAAATTTTATTTTTTTTTCATGCAAAATGGTGACATTTGTCGTATTAAAATTCTGACTTTTGTCACGAGGTTGTCCAGGGTGTACCCCGCCTTCTGCCCGATTGTAGCTGAGATAGGCGCCAGCGCCCCCCGCGACCCCGAAAGGGAATAAGCGGTAGGAAATGGATGGATGGATGGATGGATTGCCAGTTTCCTGTGGTCGTTGTAAAATAGCGACATTTTTTTGAGTAAAATTATGACTTCTGTCATTATTTTCCAACATTTTTAGCTCTTCTTGTAGAATTGCGACTGTTATTGAGTAAAAATTCCAACTTTTATCATAACATTGCACACATTTTGACTTCCGTTGAGTAAAATGACGACTTCCATTATAATACTGCCAAAATTTTTCTTGTGAAATTCCAACTCATTTTTCACAAGCTTTTTTTATTTGCATAGTATGTATATATTATTATTGTTGTAAATACAAATCTTTATAAATCTAGAAAGGCTGGTCCTAAAGTGGTAGGCATTACTCGGAGGTCTCAAGAAGGTAAGAAATACAAGGGTGTGTGTGTGTGTGTGTGTGTGTGTTGCTGTGATAGTCCTCTAAACACAGATGTAACGTTGCTGAATTTTGAAGTCACTGATGGGTCAAACCGCCCTCATGATTTATAGAGACTGTGTGTGCTGGAGGCAACTCTGTACAAACACTCAATTTGAACACACACACACATTTATTGAAGTGTTGAAACACATTACCAGACGATATAACAAATGATAATAAGCGGGACTGACATGTAGCCCATGTCCCACCAAAAGCTCCAGAACAACCCGAATGAGGATAAGTGTTATAGAAAATGCATTGGTTCTATTTATTGATATATTATTATCCATGTCATATTGTTTTACTGCTGCTGGCCATCATGTTTTATATTAAATGACCCACTGAGAAGATTGGACAGAAAATGCATTTAATTAGAGGAAAAAGTCGGTTTTCTAAATAACTTTTTGGCTTTGGGGGGATTTCAGGGAACCAGCTGTTTGTGTGTGTGTGTGTGTGTGTGTGTGTGTGAGTGTGTGTTCCTGAACTTTCCGTACACACATCCCTCAGTAACCCAGCTGACTCTTTAAATACTCTGCGGAACTTTGCATAAGAGCGGTTGTCATTAATGTGCCTCAATTACCTCCTGTCCAACACACACACACACACACACACACACACACACACACGCACACACTTACACACACACACACACACACACACACAACACTTTCCTGCACATTTTTGCCAATCAGTGTCCATCAATCCATCCATTTTTTCTACCGCTTGTCCCGTTCGGGGTCGCTGGAACCTATCTCAGCTGCATTCGGGCAGAAGGCGGAGTACACCCTGGACAAGTCGCCACCTCATCGCAGGGTCAGGTCGGGATTTATGTCTGAGAGTAACCCTGGGGATCAAAGCTCGGCTACGCCTTAGGATTAATTGTGATGAGTCACGTACTTTGTGTGCGATGTTTGACGTGGCATCTGTAGTTGATTGTGTGAATGTATTAACACTAAGCCTTCTATTTTATTTATGTAAAAAACACAACGGACATTACACTTTTGTAATGTTTATTTTGTTTATCCATCCATCCATTTTCTACTGCCTGTCCCGTTCGGGGTCGCTGGTGCCTATCTCAACTACATTCGGGCAGAATGTGGCGCACACCCTGGACAAGTCGCCACCTCATCGCAGGGTCAGGTCGGGATTTTTGTCTGAGAGTAACCCTGGGGATCAAAGCTTGGCTACACCTTAGGTTTAATTGTGATGAGTCATATACGTTGTGTGCAATGTTAGATGTGGATGTTGTTTAATTTCTATATGCGTAAACATCTGTAGTTGATTGTGTGAATGTATTAACGCTAAACCTTCTATTTTATTTATGTAAAAAAAACAACGGATATTTTACTTTTGTAATGTTTATTTTGTTTATCCATCCATCCATTTTTTCTACCGCTTGTCCCGTTCAGGGTCGCTGGTGCCTATCTCAGCTGCATTCGGGCAGAAGGCGGCGCACACCCTGGACAAGTCGCCACCTCATCGCAGGGTCAGGTCATGATTTTTGTTTGAGAGTAACCCTGGGGATCACAGCTCGGCTACAGCTTAGGTTTAATTGTGATGAGTCACATACATTGTGTGCAATGTTTGATGAGGATGTTGTTTAATTTCTATATGCGTAAACATCTGTAGTTGATTATGTGAATGTATTAACACTAAACCTTCTATTTTAATTATGTAAAAAACACAACGGATATTATACTTTTTTAATGTTTATTTTGTTTATCCATCCATCCATTTTCTATCCATTTCGATATTACTATGATTATTATCGATAATTTGGAGAATCTAATCTGTTCTTGTTTTTAAAAAATATATATTATGTTTATAAACTCAGGAAATATGTCCCTGGACACATGAGGACTTTGAAGATGACCAATATATGATCCTGTAACTACTTGGTATGGGATTGATACCCAAATTTGTGGTATCATCCAAAACTAATGTAAATGTCACGATCCACTCCTTGGATCACAGCATATTCTGGTTTTGTTCCGTTTTGTTATCACCCTGTTTAGTATTTGATGTCCTTAGTTCCTGGTGGCACTTCCTGTTTGGTGGTCTGTGGCCTAGTTACGCATTTAATGTCACCTGTCTCTTGTCATCACGCACCTGCCTCCTAAATTGTTGTCCCTACTTAAGTCTGCCCTTTTTGTTCCTTCGTCCTCGCAGTATAGTTCGCTTCCCATGCAACAGGTGACGTCGCTTTCCCGCATTGTGGTAAAAACCCTTTAGTACTCATGTAGCTTCCATGCTATTTTGTTTGTTTGTTTTCCTAGCTCACATGCAAGCGTCTTTTGTTCTTTCTAGCTCACATGCTAGTTCAGTTGTTTTTTGTTTGTTAGTGCCTTTGTGCAAGTATTTTGGTTCTTAGTTTGTTCAGTAGTATATAAATAAATCAACATTCTTACCTCAACGCCGTGTTCCATTCCGCTTGCATCCACACCAGCAATGCCAGCCAAGCGTCACAGTAAAGTATCTAACAACAGAAGAATAAGTGATTATTACATTTTAACACAGGGGTGTCAAACTCAAATACAGAGTGGGCCGAAATGTAAAACTGAACAAAGCCGCGGGCCAAGGTTGAACAAATTTACCTTTTAATAGGAACCCTAACAAGTTTTGCATTGAATATTGAACAAGCAAGGCTTATATAACTTGAAATGCAAAATGAAGTTTCAAATAATAATAACAATAATAAAAAAATATCAATGGCATATCAAATAACATTTAAATGAAAATTGAGTGCCTCTTTTCTATTTGCAGCCTTCTGAGGTAAATATCCAAATAAACATTTTCCACAGGCTAATAATACATTCGAAAAATAAAATAACAATAATGAATGAATCAAACATTCAAGCCTTTAAGTAGCAAGAGAAAGTGCATAAATAAATTGTTAATTATTGCTCAGTTTGCTACACTGATTTGCTTTACCACTGAAAATGGAACCAGCAATACTTATATAACTTAATAGTGCAAAATCCTCCTTAAAAAAAAAACATCAATGGTAAAATAAATAAAATTTAAATAAAACATTTAATGCCTCTTTTCTATTTGCAGCCTTCTTAGGTAAATATCAACATTACATTTTTCCACAGGCTAACACATTTTAAAATAGAATAACAATGTGATGGGTGGGGTTTGGTGGTAGCGGGGTGTGCGTATTGTAGTGTCCCGGAAGAGTTTGTGCTGCAAGGGGTTGTGGGTATTTGTCCTGTTGTGTCTTTGTTGTGTTACGGTGCGGATGTTCTTCCGAAATGTGTTTTTCATTCTTGTTTGGTGTGGGTTGTAACAGTGTTAAATAAATAAATAAATGATAAATGGGTTGTACTTGTATAGCGCTTTTCTACCTTCAAGGTACTCAAAGCGCTTTGACACTACTTCCACATTTACCCATTCACACACACATTCACACACTGATGGAGGGAGCTGCCATGCAAGGCGCCAACCAGCATCCATCAGGAGCAAGGGTGAAGTGTCTTGCTCAGGACACAACGGACGTGACGAGGTTGGTTCTAGGTGGGATTTGAACTAGTGACCCTCGGGTTGCACACGGCCACTCTCCCACTGCGCCACGCCGTTAAAGTTGTTTATACGGCCACCCTCAGTCTGACCTGTATGGCTGTTGAGCAAGTATGCATGGTATTCACTTAAGTGTGTGTATAAGTTCCATCCATCCATCCATCATCTTCCGCTTATCCGAGGTCGGGTCGCGGGGGCAGCAGCCTAAGCAGGGAAACCCAGACTTCCCTCTCCCCAGCCACTTCGTCTAGCTCTTCCCGGGGGATCCCGAGGCGTTCCCAGGCCA
Organism: Nerophis ophidion; assembly: GCF_033978795.1. Classification (NCBI taxonomy): domain Eukaryota; kingdom Metazoa; phylum Chordata; class Actinopteri; order Syngnathiformes; family Syngnathidae; genus Nerophis; species Nerophis ophidion. The sequence goes on from NC_084635.1 coordinate 6,208,883, forward strand.
GCCGGGAGACATAGTCTTCCCAACGTGTCCTGGGTCTTCCCCGTGGCCTCCTACCGGTTGGACGTGCCCTAAACACCTCCCTAGGGAGGCGTTCGGGTGGCATCCTGACCAGATGCCCGAACCACCTCATCTGGCTCCTCTCCATGTGAAGGAGCAGCGGCTTTACTTTGAGTTCCTCCCGGATGGCAGAGCTTCTCACCCTATCTCTAAGGGAGAGACCCGCCACACGGCGGAGGAAACTCATTTGGGCCGCTTGTACCCGTGATCTTATCCTTTCGGTCATGACCCAAAGCTCATGACCATAGGTGAGGATGGGAACGTAGATCGACTGGTAAATTGAGAGCTTTGCCTTCCGGCTCAGCTCCTTCTTCACCACATATAAGTTGCATATATTATATGACTTGTCCGGCACGCTGTTTGTATATAGTAAAAGCGGACGTGACAACATATTGTAGACAACGTTAAAGGCAGTGTCTTTTAGGCATGCCCCCAATATTGTTGTCCGGGCGGAAATCTGGAGAATTGTTGGAAAATCGGGAGGGTTGGCAAGTATTAGTATTAGCAGTGAATGCAGTGTCACAGGGGCTATGCCGCTGTATAGTACCGGCGGGCCAGCTCTAATGTTAATTTGATATTGCGTCAAGGGCCAAATGAAATTGTGCGGCGGGCCAAATTTGGCCCGCGGGCCAGAGGTTGACACCCATGTTTTAACAGAAGTGTAGATAGAACATGTCAAAAGAGAAAGTAAGCAGATATTGACAGTAAATGAACAATAACATTAATAATCCATTTTCTACCACTTTTTCTTAATAATTTTAACAAAATAATAGAATGGAGCATAACAAAATATGTTACTGCATATGTTTCAGCAGCTAAATGACTTACTTACTACTAAAAGATAAGTTGTCTCGTATGTTTACTATTTTATTTAAGGACAGACTTGCAATAAGAAACATATCTTCAATGTACCATAAGATTTTTTGTTCAAATAAATCCAATAATTCGATTGTTGTGGTGCCCTTTATTCAGAAAAGTATCGAAATACATTTTGGTACTGGTACCGGCACCAAAATATTGGTATCGTTACAACCCTACCTCTGACCGACTTCTGGTTCCTGTCTGGAGCGCTAAGCATTCTGGGTAATGTAGTATAAAACCATTTAGCAGCAGACCGCCATCCTCACTTCCTATTTTGAATGTATTTATTCATTTAGTGAATATTTATAAGTCCAGTGTAAGGCAATTGAGAACAGATTTGCATTTACATGTTAGAGATGTTGAAGTGTGATGATAATCTCTTATCCGCTCTCATTTACCAACGACAATTACCGCTATAGATCGCTGTCAAAAGTTCACAATTGTTCTTAACGTTCAGGGTGTGTTGGAACATTAATGTGAAGTCTAAGATGGACAAACACTTTTAAAACATAAAACATACAAAGAATGTCTTCAAGTTGCGTACAATAAGGAAGCCTTTGGTGGTGTTTTTTGGGGGAATCTTTGGCCAACTCACGATTTGATTAAGATTACGATCCAGGAGCGACGATTTCATAGAAAATCGATTATTGATAGATCATCGATTTCTGTAAATTGATGCAGGTTCACATTATATTATTTACATTTTAGTCTCACAAAAAAAGGATTTATCACTTGCAACTAGAGATGTCCGATAATATCGGACTACCGATATTATCGGACGATAAATGCTTTAAAATGTCATATCGTAAATTATCGGTACCGGTTTCAAAAAGTGAAATTTATGACTTTTTAAAACGCCGCTGTACGGAGCGGTAGACAGACATAGGGGTGTCCAAACTTTTTCCACTGAGGGCCGCACACTGAAAAATCAAAGCAAGCGGGGGCCATTTTCATATTTTTTAGTTTAAAAACCAATATAATATATAGATACAAAATATACATTTATGCCTCCACTCAGTTAGGGTTTTGGTCCAAAAAAATATAAAAAATGTGTCATTATTCAGTATTATTATTTTCATTATTATTCAAGTTTTAAATCTCTAGATCAACATTAAGAAAAAAAAAAAGGAAAAAACACAAAATATGCAATATTTTCACCCAATAACTTTTTTAGGCGGAATATTTGAGATTATATAATAATTGGACCCTTAATTTTGGATTTTGATTCATTATTATTATTTTTTGAGCAATGACACTTAAAAACAAATCACACTAAAATAATTGGGGATCCAAAAATGTCCTACTCATTAAAGTGTTAAAAAATAAATAAGGTTTTTTTTTTACATTTTACTTTTAGCACAATAATCTGGAGATCAACTTCAGATATATCCATCAATTTTAAGTGTTATTGTTGTTTATGTTTTGTTTGTTTGTTTTAGGCCCTTCATTTAAAAAAACAAAAAACAGCTCAGTTTTTTATATGGTAAAACACAAAATATGCAACATTTTCCCCAAAAAATATTTCAAAGTGGAATATTTAATGTGATGTAATCGGAGCCTTGAATAGGTCAATAATTCAAAATGACATTGATTTTGATTCATTATTATTTTTTAAAGAAAGAAACAGCCTACATGGCAGCTTTGTGTTATAAGAGTAAACATTGCAACTATTTCTTGTTACATTTCACCTTGTTTGCTCTTTTATACCACTTTTTATGTTTTTAATTGTTTTCAATTGTATTCTTAAAATGTGCCGTGGGGGCCGTTGAAAAATAACCCGTGGGCCGCAAGTGACCCCTGGGCCGCACTTTGGACACCCCTGCCCTACAGGCACTGCCTTTGCGTGCCAACCCAGTCACATAATATCTACAGCTTTCCACACACACAAGTGAATGCAACGCAAACTTGGTCAACCGCCATACTGGTCACACTGAGGGTGGCCGTATGAACAACTTTAACACTGGCTGTGTTGGAGCCACTATGGATTGAACTTTCACAGTATCATGTTAGACCCGCTCGACATCCATTGCTTTCGGTCCTCCAAACACGACGAGTTGAGTTTATACCAAAATGGATACATGGATGATACAGCAGAGGATTGGGAGAATGTCATGTGGTCAGATGAAACCAAAATAGAACTTTCTGGTATAAACTCAACTCGTCGTGTTTGGAGGAAGAAGAATACTGAGTTGCATCCCAAGAACACCATACCTACTGTGAAACATGGGGGTGGAAACATCATGCTTTGGGGCTGTTTTTCTGCTAAGGGGACAGGACGATTGATCCGTGTTAAGGAAAGAATGAATGGGGCCATGTATCGTGAGATTTTGAGCCAAAACCTCCTTCCATCAGTGAGAGCTTTGAATGGTTGACCAAATACTTATTTTCCACCATAATTTACAAATAAATTCTTTAAAATTCCTACAATGTGAAATCATCCATTTTTTTTTTCACATTCTGTCTCTCACAGTTGAAGTGTACCTATGATGAAAATTAGGGCTGGGCGTATCGATACCAAGTATCGATAGTATCGATAATTGGCGAGTATCGGTATCGTATCGATACTGGCGTGATGGTATCGATACTTCACCAAATTAAGCGAATCACTCCGATTAAAAAAAAAAATGTGAGCGCAGCACTCCTCACCACTCCACCCTCCTCCCTAGTGATGGGTTGTGAACGAGATTTAAAAACACTTTAAAAATTCATCTCACCTTAAAAACTCATCTGTATACTCTAGCCTTTAAATAGACCTCCTTTTTAGACCAGTTGATCTGCCGCTTCTTTTCTTTCTCCTATGTCCCCCCCTCCCTTGTGGAGGGGGTCCGGTCCGATGACCATGGATGAAGTACTGGCTGTCCAGAGTCGAGACCCAGGATGGACCGCTCGTCGGGACCCAGGATGGACCGCTCGCCTGTATCGGTTGGGGACATCTCTACGCTGCTGATCCGCTTGAGATGGTTTCCTGTGGACGGGACTCTCGCTGCTGTCTTGGAGCCACTATGGATTGAACTTTCACAGTATCATGTTAGACCCGCTCGACATCCATTGCTTTCGGTCCCCTAGAGGGGGGGGGTTGCCCACATCTGAGGTCCTCTCCAAGGTTTCTCATAGTCAGCATTGTCACTGGCGTCCCACTGGATGTGAATTCTCACTGGGTGTGAGTTTTCCTTGCCCTTTTGTGGGTTCTTCCGAGGATGTCGTAGTCGTAATGATTTGTGCAGTCCTTTGAGACATTTGTGATTTGGGGCTATATAAATAAACATTGATTGATTGATTGAACACTGTTACAAATATGCGCCACACTGTGAACCCACACCAAACAAGAATGACAAACATATTTCGGGAGAATATCCGTACCGTAACACCACATAAACACAACAGAACAAATACCCAGAGCCCCTTGAAGCATTAACTCTTCCGTGGCGCTACAATATACACCCCCCCGCCCCACCTCAACCTCCTCATGCTCTCTCAGGGAGAGCTTGTCCCAAATTCCAAGCTGCTGTTTTGAGGCATGTTAAAAAAAATAACGCACTTTGTGACTTCAATAATAAATATGCCAGTGCCATGTTGGCATTTTTTTTCCATAACTTCAGTTGATTTATTTTGGAAAATGTTGTTACATTGTTTAATGCATTAAGTTTGGGCATCACAACTAAATTAGGCATAATAATATGTTAATGCCACGACTGTATATATCGGTATTGGTTGATATTAGAATTGGTAATTAAGAGTTGGACAATATCGGAATATCGGAAAAAAGCCATTATCTTTATTGAGAACCCATCAAAATAAAAGCACTGACTGAATTTTCTGTCTGTGGAATTTCACCTACTTGACATTTTCACTGTCATTTTCATCTATTTTGCAGTGTGGAAGACCACATAATGGCACAAAAGACTATAGGACAGTGATCACAGCAGGTGGCAGTGGGAGAAGAAAAGAGTCAGGGAAGCAAAAAGAAGAAACATCAAAAGAAGAAGAGGGCTTGATGGAACAGGCCTTAGGGGGCAGCAATCAAACACCTCCTTTATGTACACGCCTGCACGCTGCATGTCACTCACATGTCACATGACAGGACAAATCCCTGCTGGAGATTAATTATCCACAGCCAGTCATTGGGGAATTCGGGGAATTGTGGACACAACCTCCTCCCTGGAGACATTTGACTCCCCAAAATGGTTTACCTATTCTTTATGAAGTTAAAAAACTTCCTTGTGGTCTACATAACATGTGATGCTGGTTCTTTGCTCAAAATGTTGCATATTTACTCGACACTTTACTTCTCTCCCTGCACCGGTAGTTTTTAACGCTTCCTTAGCTAGAGTCCACTGAGCGATTAGGTTGCTTTGTATTAGGATGCATGTGCATGTATGAGCCAGTCTGCCCCACAACAGGAGGATGGTGAAAAAAAAAAGCTTTTTGGAGAAAATAAATAAATACTACAATGGCAGACCCACGCAAAGCACTTTGGTTAAATTTTTGTAGTATATATAGATAATCCCTTGACGTCACACTTGGGGGGAAAATGTCAACAACGGGGGCAAATTCCAAATGAATCATTTCCCAGAAGTATGGAGGAAGGGAAGATTATTTGATAAATATCCCCACAATGCATCCACGTTTTGATTTCTTTTTTTCGGGACTTATGCAGATCTCAAATACACAACAGCAGGAACCAATAGGTAAGAAAATATACTTTTGCACTCTTGGGTCCCTTTGAGGAAGTCCATCCATCCATCCATTTCCTACCGCTTATTCCCTTTCGGGGTCGCGGGGGGCACTGGCGCCTATCTCAGCTACAATCGGGCGGAAGGCAGTGTACACCCTGGACAAGTCGCCAACTCATCGCAGCCCTTTGAGGAAGTCGTCACTCGCTAAATCGAGTTTCAATACATCACATATTTGTGTAAATTTTTAAAAAAATATTTTTAGAGCATATTCTGTATTTTTTTTAACCTAAATTAAGTGTTATATTGAATCCTATTTATGTCTTGTATGTTTTACATTGCAGTATTATTGTCTGTTATGTTGTGGCGATCCATAGATATATATATAAACACACACACATTATATATATATATATATATATATATATATATATATATATATATATATACACACACATATGGATGTACATATACACATATTATTCATAAATATATATATTTACACACACATATATACATTATTTACACACATACATACCTATATACACACATGTATAACACACATACATTTAGATACATTTGTATGTACTGTATATATATATATACATATATATATATATATATATATACACACACATGTCATTCATACATATATACATACATATATACATTCATACATATACACGTATATATACATATTGTCACACTTGGACTATGACTTGGACTATGGGATGGTTTGTTTCTGCGATGCAAAGGGAAATTGGCACGAGCGAGACGTGAATGTGAGTACATTTTGATTAATTACTACACAAACAAACTACAAAAAGGCAAACAAATGGCACCAACAATGGCGGAGAACAAACTTGACTTATGAAAAACAAATGACTAGCATAAAGGCTACAAACTATAAACATGAAACAAAAACACTTGCACTGTGGCATGAATAACAAAACTTACGTGGCGTGGACAAAATGAACAGCATGATCTTTGGCATGAAAGGAGTTGAGGAATACGGGATGTGAAGTTGCCAGACTGCCAGGTAACTGTGGTTTAAATAAGAACTATGATCATTACAAACAGGTGTGAGGGCTGAGGACAGGGGCGTGACATGAGGGCCAGGTGAAAATTAATGAGTTGCTATGGAAACAAAGAAAACAAGGAAGTGCAGAAGCAACAACTGAATGTCCAAAAAACAAAACATAACATGACCAAAACAAAACATGATTTCCTGGGCGGGACACAGATATATATATATATATATATATATATATATATATATATATATATATATATATATATGTAGGTGTGGGAAAAATCACAAGACTACTTCATCTCTACAGAACTGTTTCATGAGGGGTTCCCTCAATCATCAGGAGATTTTTATATATATATATATATATATATATATATATATATATATATATATGGAGTTCATGATGATGACCTATGTTTTTACTGCCGTGTTACAGACACCATTTGGAAACAATTAAAGGTATTTAAACAAACATTTACAAAATATTTATGTGTAAATAACTCATTTCGCAACGTATATATCTTCTGCTTATAGTCCACTGTGGCTAATATATAGAAAAATATGTTCTTCTAAAATTTAATGTGTGCGGCTTATATCGCAGTGCACTAATCGATTATAGGAAACGACTGACATTATTTTTGAGCAAAACTATAATACTAAAAGAGCGTGTGCTCGTGAATTGTTGGTTTTCTGGACACTATGGGTCCTTTAATGAGCAACATATATGAACATTGATAGAAATAGAATAAGTTACAGTAAAAAAGCAGTCAGTGCCTCACCGGCCATGAACCTCACTGCTCGTGTTGTCCTGCTACCAATATTTTGGTACTTGTATCGGTACTAAAATACTTTCGATACTTCAATACTTTTTGTTACTTTTCTAAATACAAGGGGACCGCAAAAAAATGTCATTATTGGCATTATTTTAACAAAAAGTCTTTGGGTACATTAAGCATAAATTTCTAATTGCATGTTTGTCCTTAAATAAAACAGTGAACATACTAGACAACTTATCTTTTAGTAGTAAGTAAGCAAACAAAGACTTCTAATTTAGCTGCTGACATATGCAGTAACATATTGTGTCATTTTCCATTCTATTATTTTGTCAAAATTATTAAAGACAAACGGTATAAAATGAGTTATTAATCTACTTGTTCATTTACTGTTAATATCTGCTTACTTTCTCTTTTAACATGTTCTATCTACACTTCTGTTATAATGTAACAATCACTTATTCTTCTGTTGTTTGATACTTTACATTAGTTTTGGATGATACCACAAATTTGGGTATCAATCCGATACAAAGTAGTTACAGGATCATCCATTGCTCATATTCAAAGTCCTCATGAGTCCAGGGACATATTTCCTGAGTTTATAAACATAATATAATTTTTTTCATAGACTGAAGAAAATGTGATGCCAAAAAATATCATGGTAATCATAGCAGTATCGACTAGATACGCTCTTGTACTTGGTATCATTACAGTGGATGTTAGCAGTAGATCCACCAATGGCGTTTGTTTACATTGTGATGCAGGTGAGCTACGGTGTAGTGAAGCATGTTTAGCTATTCCTCGTCCTGTGAGAAACTTACTTTATTTGTCACCATGGAGGCGAGGATTAGTGATTTAGAAGTAGCTAAAACACTGCAGACTGCGAGTAGACGCCAGCTGCTAGCTAGCTAGCTGTGTCTTACAACACAGTGTTTATAACTACACCTTTATCGTTAGTTCTTAAGCCAAAATGTGTCCGTTCTCACTTTTCTGTCTACACACTTAGTCTGCTTGTGAGAACTCTGTGATTGTGCACTGCCGAACATGCTCCTCTGCTCATAAAACCAGCAAGACACGACGTGACGACAACCGTGTATAAAGGTGGTGTAGTACCGAATATAATTAATTAGCACCGCGGTACTATACTAACTGTTGTGATTCCCGGATTACATTTTGGTTTTGGTTTTTGAGTCCTTTTGTGTTTTCTGTTTGTTTGGTACTCTTTCGGTTCCTTGTTTGTTTTGTTACCATAGTTTCTGATTTGTTCCACCTGCTACCTGTTTCCTGACGCGCACCTGTTTTTGCTGATTGCTGCCCTGATTTAAGCCTGCCTTTGTTCTCTCGTTCTCGCTTCATAGTTTGTGTGCAGTTTGTGTTTCACAAGTGACGACTCGGTTTCCGTATCTAGACTCGTGTTTTCTAGCTCCCATGCTAGCTCTTTGTTTTGCCTTTTGTGCCTGGTGCAAGTTTTTCTGTTCTTAGTCCGTTTTAAGTTTTAATAAATCATTATTTCTTACCTTTCCGCTGTGTCCAAGCCTGAACTGCATCGAGAGAGAACGCACCCGCATCACGATGCCCCGAAGTCGTCCCACTAACACCGGTGTACCCGTACAACCCTACTCACTGCACACCTGCACACACATAACCACAGAGCACATTTCGTTAGAAATCTCCAATTTCATCGTTCTTTGAACCTGTTCACTGTAATAATGACAATAAAACTCTATTCTATTCGTTGACCACAGGTCACCTGACCATAAAGCGCCACAATATCCCCGCTCGTGGATCGGCCTCGTCTTGTCCGCTCACCCTTTGAAGTCTACACCTCATCTTTGTACATTGGACACTGATTTACAGGTGCTATTAAAACTGTCGTCCCATTATGCTACACAATGGATGAAGTGGCTCAAGGCCAACATATGTGTGTGTGTGTGTGTGTGTGTGTGTGTGTGACGGCGATACGACTCGGATCGAGCTCGACACAATGCTTCTTTGTCAGCGTGTCAGCCAAGAATGTGGACGCTAAAAGACGAGCTGGATGCTTTTTCTCTTACCTGCTTTCAGGCCCCCTGACTTCTTTTTCCTTGCAACTGCGGGTCGCCCAGGTCTTCACTGTGCTTAAACTCGTCCGCATGGCTCTTCCTCGCACTGGAAGATCTATTCCCGCTGTCTGGTCTCCATGATTACCGAGGAATGTGACCTGTGGGGGTCAAATTGATACTTGGGGAGTATGATGTTACACTTTGACATGTATCCTTGCGCAAGGGCATCCGTGGTAATGGTGGTCGGGGAGGGGGTGTTCTATTGTGCTTGTGTGATTCAAGCGAGAAGGTGAGTGGCTACGTGTGAGGAAGCGCACATGTTCGTAGGTCGGCGGTGGTACGCCTAAATGAGCCCTTTTACAAAAGCCTTACATGCAAATGCGATGTTTTGTCAAGACTTGGATTGTTTCTTCGACGCAAAGGATAGTTGGCACGAGCCGAGTACATTATTATTTACTAAACACTATAACTTACAAAAAAGGCAAACAAAGGGCGCTCACAAGGAGGTACAAACACTTGGCTACTGAAAACAAAACTAGCACAATGGCATGACTATAGACGTACAACTAAAGCTTGCACTGTGGCATAAATAACAAAAACTTACTTGGCATGGACGGAATGAATGAACCGCGTGGTAAATACTTGCCAGCCTTGAGACCTCCGATTTCAGTAGGTGGAGGGTGGGGTGGGGTGGGGCGTGGTCGGGGGTGGGGAGGAGGCGTGGTTGGGGGCGTGGTTTGGGCGGGGGCGTGGTTAAGAGGGGACGAGTACAATTCACCAACTCTAGTATTTCATATATATTTCATATATAAATATATATATGTGTGTATGAAATACTTGATTTTCAATGAATTCTAGCTATATATATGTATTTTATTATTTATATATATATATACATACATACATATATATATATATATACATATATATATATACATACATATATACATGTATATACATATATACATATATACATATATATATACATATATACATATATATATACATATATACATATATACATATATACATATATACATATATACATATATACATATATACATATATACATATATATGTACATATATATGTACATATATACATATATACATATATATCCATCCATCCATTTCCTACCGCTTATTCCCTTTCGGGGTCACGGGGGGCGCTGGCGCCTATCTCAGCTACAATCGGGCGGAAGGCGGGGTACACCTTGGACAAGTCGCCACCTCATCGAAGGGCCAACACAGATAGACAGACAACATTCACACTCATATATATATATATATATATATATATATATATATATATGAATAAAAGTAGTTGAATTTCAGAGGGCACCTATCAAATACACAGTAATAAAAACACAGTTGTTCTACCAACTGTACTGTGCTTGCTGGTTATCTAAAAAAAACCCACTTACCTTTCACTATTTGAGTAACCTTTGTTCTGCAATTTGTGTGCCATACTGGCGAGAGTCACTTGCCGTCAGGTGCACAACACCACGTAAATCGTTGGCCAATCAAAAAGCAACCCCATAACGCTATAGCCAACATTCACCAGGAGATGGCGACAGACAACATAGAATCACTCTATTACAGACGGCGTCGCCATGGCTGTAACTTCCTCGTTCTTCTGCTTCGTCTCCTTGTGTGTGCAGTCTTTTTATTAAAAATCCGTAGATGTAACGTGATTGGGCAGGCAAGTAGTTTATATAACAGGAAAGCGGACGTGAAAACAGGCTGTCCCCACTCATGTCCGCATGGAGCTGGAGGGGGCGTGGATTTCGGGAGATTTCCGGGAGAAAATTTCTTCCGGAAGGTTTTCGGGAGAGGCGCTGAATTTCGGGAGTCTCCCAGAAATTCCGGGAGGGTTGGTAAGTATGGCATGGTATGACATGAAGGGGGTTGAGGAATACGAAGTTGCCAGGCCGACTACCTGGTAACTGTGGCTTAAATAATAGCTATGATAATGATTAGCAGGTGTGAGAACTGAGGACAGGGGCGTGACTTGAAGACAAGGTGGAAACTAATGAGTTGCCATGGAGACAAGAGAAACAAGGAAGTGCAAGAGTGGGAAACAAGTGTCCAAAAAATAACCAAACATGACAAAAACGAAACATGATCTCGTGGGCGTGACATGTTTCTCAGAATCACATATTCGATTGAAAAGTTTCTCCCTTTTAAAACATTTTCACACTTAATTTATTTGAATAGTTTTTTTTGTATACTTTTTTTAATCCAACTTGAATTTGATTCGATGCACTTGTCACACCCATCTAGACAGTTTAGTTCCTGTCCAGCGCTCTTATTTTCTAGTTTCCCCTTCCTGTTACGGTGCATCTAGTATTCACTTTCCCCCCAATTTTGTTATTTAACAGCCTTGTTCCAAAATGGAATACATTCATTTGTATATTAAGATGTGACTTTAAGGTTTTACTACTTACGTATAAAATACTACACGGTCTAGCTCCATCCTATCTTGCCGATTGTATTGTACCATATGTCCCGGCAACAAAATTGGCGTTCAAAGAACTCTGGCTTATTAGTGATTCCCAGAGCCCAAAAAAAGTCTACGGGCTATAGAGCGTTTTCCATTCGGGCTTCAGTACTCTGGAATGCCCTCCCGGTAACAGTTAGAGATGCTACCTCAGTAGAAGCATTTAAGTCCCATCTTAAAACTAATTTGTACACTCTAGCCTTTAAATAGACCCCCTTTTTAGACCAGTTGATCTGCCGTTTATTTTCTATTCTATTCTGCCCCCCTCTCCCTTGTGGAAGGGGGTGCACAGGTCCGGTGGCCATGGATGAAGTGCTGGCTGTCCAGAGTCGGGACCCGGGGTGGATCACTCGCCTGTGCATAGGTTGGGGACATCCCTGGGTTGCTGACCCGTCTCCACTTGGGATGGTCTCCTGCCGGCCCTACTATGGACTGGACTCTCACTATTATGTTAGATCCACTATGGACTGGACTTTCACTATTATGTTAGATCCACTATGGACTGGACTTTCACAATTTTATGTTAGACCCACTCGACGTCCATTGCATCCGGTCTCCCCTAGAGGGGGCTGGGGGGTCACCCACATCTGCGGTCCTCTCCCAGGTTTTCTATTCGGACTCCAGGTAAAAGTTAGAGATGCCACCTCAGTAGAAGCATTTAAGTCCCATCTTAAAACTCATTTGTACACTATAGCCTTTAAATAGACCCCCTTTTTAGACCAGTTGATCTGCCGTTTCTTTTCTATTCTATTCTGCCCCCCTCTCCCTTGTGGAAGGGGGTGCACAGGTCCGGTGGCCATGGATGAGGTGCTGGCTGTCCAGAGTCGGGACCCGGGGTGGACCGCTCGCCTGTGCATCGGTTGGGGACATCCCTGGGTTGCTGACCCGTCTCCACTTGGGATGGTCTCCTGCCGGCCCCACTATGGAATGGATTCTCACTATTATGTTAGATCCACTGTAGACTGGACATTCACAATTTTATGTTAGACCCATTATTGGTTAGTGTGGGGCTTGCTCTCCTGGGGGTTCTTCAGACCACCAAGCACCGACATGACAGCCAGTTTCAGGGTTACAATATTGTTTTATTTTTCAATTAGTCTCTCAGTTGCTTTCCAGCAATTGTCTTTTTCTCTTTCGTTCTTGCTCACGCTCTGGCTCCAGCCCCAGCCCCAACCCTGTCTCTCCTCCTGGCTGCTGCTTATAACAGAGCGACAGGTGATTAGATAACAAGGCCCAGGTGGGCCGTCTACACACCTGTCGCTGATTTCAAAGCCGATCCTGGCAACACCCCGCTTCGCTGCAGGCCCGCAGGCCACGCCCCCTCCACAGTTAGCTTCAGAATAACAATGCTATTACAAAGAATAAGAGACCTATTATACTCGAGAAATGTTGGTCTTACTTAAAAATGCACGTGTTTAGTTGTGTTCAGTGTTAAAAAAATATTATATGGCTCTTAAGTAAAAACATTCTAAAATATTTGGCTTCTTGGCTCTTTCAGTCAAAAAGGTTCCCGACCCCTGCTATATGGTATAAATTATGTAAATTTGGCAGAGCCTTTAATGCTATCGGTACATCATGATAATGCATGTTTATGGAACATAAGTCAGTTGACAGCTAAAAGCGAACAACCACGTCTTCAACGTCTTCTTTAGCGGCTAACGTCCCTCCACGGTGCAAAGTCACTAATCCGCAGTGATTAATTAATTAAATACATTTTCAGCCGGCGAGGAAAAGCGAAACATGCTACATTTACACACTGCAGGCGGATATGAATGTAAACAAAGGTGGTTGGATCGATACAGATATCAATCAATCAATCAATGTTTATTTATATAGCCCCAAATCACAAATGTCTCAAAGGACTGCACAAATCATTACGACTACAACATCCTCGGAAGAACCCACAAAAGGGCAAGGAAAACTCACACCCAGTGGGCAGGGAGAATTGACATCCAGTGGGACGCCAGTGACAATGCTGACTATGAGAAACCTTGGAGAGGACCTCAGATGTGGGCAACCCCCCCCCCCTCTAGGGGACCGAAAGCAATGGATGTCGAGCGGGGTCTAACATGATACTGTGAAAGTTCAATCCATAGTGGCTCCAAGACAGCAGTGAGAGTCCCGTCCACAGGAAACCATCTCAAGCGGATCAGCAGCGTAGAGATGTCCCCAACCGATACAGGCGAGCGGTCCATCCTGGGTCCCGACGAGCGGTCCATCCTGGGTCTCGACTCTGGACAGTCAGTACTTCATCCATGGTCATCGGACCGGACCCCCTCCACAAGGGAGGGGGGGACATAGGAGAAAGAAAAGAGGCGGCAGATCAACTGGTCTAAAAAGGAGGTCTATTTAAAGGCTAGAGTATACAGATGAGTTTTAAGATGAGACTTAAATGCTTCTACTGAGGTAGCATCTCGAACTGTTACCGGGAGGGCATTCCAGAGTACTGGAGCCCGAACAGAAAACGCTCTACAGCCCGCAGACTTTTTTTGAGCTCTAGGAATCACTAATAAGCCGGAGTCTTTTGAACGCAGATTTCTTGCCGGGACATACGGTACAATACAATCGGCAAGATAGGCTGGAGCTAAATAGTTGATTAACGAGTACAATAACCATATGTGATCATTTAATGTCTAGTCATCATTATATGGACCTGATATGTCAAAAGGCATATTTTTCATTGTCCCATTTACTCTCTGTAAAGCACCAGTTCCATTGGCAGCAAAACAGGCCCAGAGCATAAGACTACTTTACCATTTTGACGTGTGTTTGGGGTCATTGTCCTGTTGGAACACCCAACTTCGCCCAAGACCTAACCTCCGGGCTGATTATTTTAGGTTGTCCTGAAGAATTTAGAGGTAATCCTCCTTTTTCATCGTTTAAAGCACCAGTTCCATTGGCAGCATAATACTACCACCACCATGCGTGACGGTAGGCTTGGTGTTCCTGGGATTAAACACTTCACCTTTCCTCCTCCAACCATATTGCTGTTATGATCCGCTACCCGGATCATATTATGGTTTTGGTTTTGAGTCTTTTTGTACTTTGTTCTGCTAATGTTTGCCTTACTTCCTGGTTGCACTTCCTTGTTTGATCTCGTCACCATAGTTACTTATTTGTTTCACCTGCCACTTGTTTCCGCACGCACACCTGTTTTTGTAATTACTGACCTGATTTAAGCCTGCCTTCTTTGTTCACTCGTAGTTTGTGTTACACGCAACAAGTGTAACACCGATTCTGATTCCATTTCTGTACTTGCTACCCTTCTCGCAAATCCTTTGTTAGTTCTTTAGCTCACATGCTAGCGCTTTTGGTTCTTTCTAGCTCCCATGCTAGTGCTGTTCGTTTTGCCTTCTGTGCCTTGTGCAAGTCTTTCTGTTTCATAGTCCGTTTTATTTATTGAATAAATCTTCATTTCTTACCTTCACGCTGTGATCGAGCCCGACCGCATCAAGGAAGAACGAACCCGAATCACGATGCCCCACAGTCGTCACAATTGCTGTGTATTGTGAGAAAAAAGCTCGATTTTTGTTTCATCTGACATCAGATGGACAAAGTTAAGACCTTCTGTGGTCAGATCAGACAAAAATTGAGCTGTTTGGCCACAATACCCAGCAATATGTTTGGAGGTGAAAGGGTGAGGCCTTTAATCCCAGGAATACCATGCCTACCGTCAAGCATGGTGGTGGTAGTTTTATGCTCTGGGCCTGTTTTGCTGCCAATGGAACTGATGCATTACAGAGAGTAAATGGGACAAAGAAAAAGGAGGATTACCTCCAAATTCTTCAGGACAACCTAAAATCATCAGCCCGGATGTTGGGTCTTGGGCGCAGTTGAGTGTTCCAACAGGACAATGACCACAAACACATGTCAAAAGTGATAAAGGAATGGCTAAATCAGGCTAGAATTTATGTTTTAGAATGGCCTTCCCAAAGTCCTGACTTAAACATGTGGACAACGCTGAAGAAACAAGTCCATGTCAGAAAACCAACAAATTTAGCTGAACTGCAGCAATTTTCTCAAGAGGAGTGGTGAAAAATTCAACTATAAAGCTTGTGGATGGCTACCAAAAGCGCCTCATTGCAGTAAAACTTGCCAAGGGACATGTAACCAGATATTAACATTGCTGTATGTATACTTTTTGACCCAGCAGATTTGCTCAAATTTTCAGCCGACCCATAATAAATTCATAAAAGAACCAAACTTTATGAATGTTTTTTGTGACCAACAAGTATGTGCTCCAATCACTCTGTCACAAAAAATCTAAGTTGTAGAAATTATTGTAAACTTGAGACAGCCATGACATTATGTTATGTACAAGTGTTTGTAAACTTTTGTATTAAAAATAATACAAAAACAGGTTTTTAGCATCTTCAGTACATAGCCAGAGTCCGCTTGTTTCTCTCTAAGGCCAACATTGAGGTGCTAATGCAGGCTTTTATTAGAGAATATTAGTAGTCTACAATTATTACAAAACTCGGTTACACACGTGCTAACAAGGACCGGAGGGCGGGAGCACATTACACCAGTTTTAAAGTCCGCGTCAGCGTCCATTTTAAAGTTCTATTATTAGTTTCTAAATGTCTTAATCAATCAATCAATCAATGTTTACTTATATAGCCCTAAATCACTAGTGTCTCAAAGGGCTGCACAAACCACCACGACATCCTCGGTAGGCCCACATAAGGGCAAGGAAAGCTCACACCCAGTGGGACGTCGGTGACAATGATGACTATGAGAACCTTGGAGAGGAGGAAAGCAATGGATGTCGAGCGGGTCTAACATGATACTGTGAGACTTCAATCCACAATGGATCCAACACAGTCGCGAGAGTCCAGTCCAAAGCGGATCCAACACAGCAGCGAGAGTCCTGTTCACAGCGGAGCCAGCAGGAAACCATCACAAGCGGAGGCGGATCAGCAGCGCAGAGATGTCCCCAGCCGATACACAGGCAAGCAGTACATGGCCACCGGATCGGACCGGACCCCCTCCAAAAGGGAGAGTGGGACATAGAAGAAAAAGAAAAGAAACGGCAGATCAACTGGTCTAAAAAGGGAGTCTATTTAAAGGCTAGAGTATACAAATGAGTTTTAAGGTGAGACTTAAATGCTTCTACTGAGGTGGCATCTCGAACGGAGGGCATTCCAGAGTACTGGAGCCCGAACGGAAAACTGTCTATAGCCCGCAGACTTTTTTTGGGCTTTGGGAATCACTAATAAGCCGGAGTCCTTTGAACGCAGATTTCTTGCCGGGACATATGGTACAATACAATCGGCAAGATAGGATGGAGCTAGACCGTGTAGTATTTTATACGTAAGTAGTAAAACCTTAAAGTCACATCTTAAGTGCACAGGAAGCCAGTGCAGGTGAGCCAGTACAGGTGTAATGTGATCAAACTTTCTTGTTCTTGTCAAAAGTCTAGCAGCCGCATTTTGTACCAACTGTAATCTTTTAATGCTAGACATGGGGAGACCCCATGGCCTTCTTATCGATCTGACCTGCATTTACCGTATCAACCCTCGCGGATCCTGAGGTTTTCTGGCACTGGCCTTTCAGCTTTACCAAATACCTGAAAAAAGACCCAAGGTCAGGCGGCATTTACCCATTATGGCCCCCAGCTGTGGAACAGCCTGCCAGAGTACCTGCAGAGAGCGTTGAAACTTTTTCAAAAAGGCCAGAGATACGCATCTTTTTAATCACGCGTTTTACTGATCAACTTAAAATTGTGACGCTTGGTGGGCATAGCGATGCCGGATTTGTTCTTCCGTGGATACGTCGGGCAAGAACACAGCGTAAGGTAAGAAATAAAGAAATAAAGGATTTATTTCACTAATTGTTGGCTAAGAACAATCAATCAATCAATCAATGTTTATTTATATAGCCCCAAATCACAAATGTCTCAAAGGACTGCACAAATCATTACGACTACAACATCCTCGGAAGAACCCACAAAAGGGCAAGGAAAACTCACACCCAGTGGGCAGGGAGAATTCACATCCAGTGGGACGCCAGTGACAATGCTGACTATGAGAAACCTTGGAGAGGACCTCAGATGTGGGCAACCCCCCCCCTCTAGGGGACCGAAAGCAATGGATGTCGAGCGGGTCTAACATGATACTGTGAAAGTTCAATCCATAGATGCTCCAACACAGCCGCGAGAGTTCAGTTCAAGCGGATCCAAGACAGCAGCGAGAGTCCCGTCCACAGGAAACCATCTCAAGCGGATCAGCAGCGTAGAGATGTCCCCAAATACTGGTGCTAGGCAGAAAAGGCAAACAAAAGGCGCTAGCATGGAAGCTAGGGAAACAAACAGATACACTAAAACTTGGCACAAAGGCACAAAAAGGGAAAACAAAAACAACTAGCATGAGAACTAGGAATAAATAAAGCGTAGCGCGAAAGCTAGCGAGTAGATCACGGAAAGCAGTCGTCACTTGTAGCATGAGAGCAAATTAGGAACCGAGGACGAAATAACAAAAGGGGCAGGCTTAAATAAGGCAGTAATCAACAGGAACAGGTGTGCATAGAAAGCAAGGGACAGGTGAAACTAATAAACTACCATGGTGACACAAAAATGGAACAAAACAAGAACATGGATCATAACAAATATCTTGTTTTTTTAAATTATTCTATTGTGTTGTTTTCAATCCTAAATATTAATATTACTACTATTAAGTCTCTCAATGTTGTTTTATTCACTTCTTAATGTGATTTCTATATCGTTTATTTGTTCATATAACATGTTTTATACTATTTTGTAAATCCAGTGTGGATGCCTTAAATGTGGCATTTCTCTTCAAAACCTCAGTGCTCTGCCATGTTTTGTTTTGTTTTTCCTTTGTTATTGTCAATAGTGCTTAGTGTGTGTGTAGGTTCAGTTCTCTTCTTCAAGTGTTATTTTATTTTGTACAGCACTTTGTGTTTGCCACCTGTCTGTGCATGAAAAATGCTATATACAAACCCCGTTTCCAAATGAGTTGGGAAATTGTGTTAGATGTAAATATAAACAGAATACAATGATTTGCAAATCATTTTCAACCCATATTCAGTTGAATATGCTACAAAGACAACATATTTGATGTTCAAACTGATAAACATTTTTTATTTTGCAAATAATTAGAATTTGATGCCAGCAACATGTGACAAAGAAGTTGGGAAAGGTGGCAATAAATACTGATAAAGTTGAGGAATGCTCATCAAACACTTATATGGAACATCCCACAGGTGTGCAGGCTAATTGGGAACAGGTGGGTGCCATGATTGGGTATAAAAGCAGCTTCCATGAAATGCTAAGTCATTCACAAACAAGGATGGCGTGAGGGTCACCAATTTGTAAGCAAATTTTCGAACAGTTTTAGAACAACATTTCTCATTGAGCTATTGCAAGGAATTTAGGGATTTTACCATCTATGGTCCGTAAAATCATCAAAAGGTTCAGAGAATCTGGAGAAATCACTGCACGGAACCGATGATATTACGGACCTTTGTTCCCTCATCAAAAACCGACATCAGTGTGTAAAGGATATCACCACATGGGCTCAGGAACACTTCATAAAACCACTGTCAGTAACTACAGTTGGTCGCTACATCTGTAAGTGCAAGTTAAAACTCTACTATGCAAAGTCAAAGCCATTCATCAACAACACCCTGAAATGCCGCCAGCTTCACTGAGCCCGAGCTCATCTAAGATGGACTGATGCAAAGTGGAAAAGTGTTCTGTAGTCTAACGAGTCCACATTTCAAATTATATTTGGAAACAGAGGACATAGTGTCCTCCAGAACAAAGAGGAAAATAACCATTCAGATTGTTATAGGCGCAAAGTTCAAAAGCCAGCATCTGTGATGGTATGGGGGTGTATTAGTGCCCAAGGCATGGGTAACTTACACATCTGTGAAGGCACCATTGATGCTGAATGGCCCATACAGGTTTTGGAGCAACATATACTGCCATTCAAGCAACGTTATCATGGACGCCCCTGCTTATTTCAGCAAAACAAAGCCAAGCTACGTGTTACAACAGCGTGGCTTTGTAGTAAAGGAGTGTGGGTACTTTCCTGGCCCGCCTGCAGTCCAGACACGTCTCCCGTCAAAAATGTGTGGCGCATTATGAAGCGTAAAATACGACACAAGACCCTGGACTGTTGAACGACTTAAGCTCTACATCAAGCAAGAATGGGAAAGAATCCCACTTTCAAAGCTTCAACAATTAGTTTCCTCAGTTCCCAAACGTTTAGTGTTGTTAAAAGAAAAGATGATGTAACACAGTGGTGAACATGCCCTTTCCCAACTACTTTTGGCACGTAATGCAGCCATGAAATTCTAAGTTAATTATTATTTGCAAAAAATAAAGTTTATGAGTTTAAACATCAAATATGTTGTCTTTGTAGTGCATTCAACTGAATATGGGTTGAAAAGGATTTGCAAATCATTGTATTCTGTTTATATTTACATCTAACACAATTTCCCAACTCATATGGAAACGGGGTTTGTAATATCAAAAAAATAATCCTTTGACAGCAGTATGTGTTCCTGATATGACTAAATCTTGCATGTGTGTGTATTTTGTGTGGCATAGCTTCCATAGCGCCCCCTAGGCAGTTGTGTAAGCCTTGCAAAGAGTCTCATTTAATAGGCACAACATGATACAAAGCAGGGGTCAGCAACCTTTTTGAAACCAAAACCTACTTCTTGGGTACTGATTAATGCGAAGGGCTACCAGTTTGATACACACTTAAATAAATTGCCAGAAATAGCCAATTTGCTCAATTTACCTTTAATAAATAAATCTATACATGTGAAAAAAATGGGTATTTATGTCTGTCATTCCGTCGTACATTTTTTTTCCTTTTAGGGAAAGTTTTTTATAGAGAATAAATGATGAAAAAACACTAAATGGAACGGTTTAAAAGAGGAGAAAACACGAAAAAAAAATTGAAACATAGTTCATCTTCAATTTCGACTCTTTAAAATTCAAAATTCAACGGAAAAAAAATGAAGAAAAAAACTAGCTAATTCGAATCATTTTGAAAAAATTTAAAAAATAATTTAAGGAACATCATGAGTAATTTTTCCTGATTAAGATTAATTTAGAATTTTGATGACATGTTTTAAATAGGTTAAAATCCAATCTGCACTTTGTTAGAATATATAACAAATTGGACCAAGCTATATTTCTAATGACAAATTATTTCTTCTACGTTTTCCAGAACAAAAAATTCAAGACTTTGAATGAAGATTTAAATTTGATTCTACAGATTTTCTAGATTTGCCAGAATATTTTTTTTATTTCTATTTTAATCATACTAAGTTTGAAGAAATATTTCACAAATTATTCGTCAAAAAAACAGAAGCTAAAATGAAGAATTAAATTAAAATGCATTTATTATTCTTTAAAATAAATAAATCCATTTACCTGATCATTGATTTAAATTGTCAGAAAAGGGGAAGGAATTTAAAAGGTAAAAAAGGGTGTGTTTAAAAATCTTAAAATATTTTTTAAGGTTTTGTTTTTTCTCTAAAATTGTCTTTCTGAAAGTTACAAGAAGCAAAGTAAAAAAATAAATGAATTTATTTAAACAAGTGAAGACCAAGTCTTTAAAATATTTTCTTGGATTTTCAAATTCTATTTGAGTTTTGTCTCTCTTAGAATTAAAAATGTGGAGCAAAGTGAGACCAGCTTGCTAGTAAATAAATTAAATTTAAAAAATAGAGGCAGCTCACTGGTAAGTGCTGCTATTTGAGCTATTTTTAGAACAGGCCAGCGGGCGACTCATCTGGTCCTTACGGGCTACCTGGCGTTGGTGACCCCTGATACAAACTAAATATGCAAACTTTTTTGCAGGAGTCCAGGGTCCAAGAAGGTGTGGCAAGATCTGCACACGTGCAGGTGTGTTCACTCACCGATTTTATGCGCCGTGATCTTTATGCAGCGGCATGTGCGTGGTTTCACTTTGCTTTCATATTTTCATAGCTGTGGTTCAAACGTAGATGTCGGCCTTCATTAAGCTGAAGAGCAAGATGAGGTCAGCTGGTCCCAGTCCTAAAACTGCTCCCTCTAATAACACCTGTTGAAGGAATAAACATCATTTTTGTGGCATGAGTGCAATGTTGGAGTTTCAAAGGGGAAAATTATAACTGCTGAGCATCCTACTGTACTTCGGCGTCATTCTTTTTTATTTTACAAAACCCAAAACTGGTGAAGTTGGCACGTAGTGTTAATCGTAAATAAAAACAAAATACAATGATTTGCAAATCCTGTTCAATTTATATTCTACTGAATGGACTGCAATACCAAGATATTTAATGTTCGAACTGTGAAACAATTTATTCATTTTATGCATCCATCCATCCATCCATCATCTTCCGCTTATCCGAGGTCGGGTCGCGGGGGCAACAGCCTAAGCAGGGAAACCCAGACTTCCCTCTCCCCAGCCACTTCGTCTAGCTCTTCCCGGGGGATCCCAGGCCAGCCGGGAGACATAGTCTTCCCAACGTGTCCTGGGTCTTCCCCGTGGCCTCCTACCAGCTGGACGTGCCCTAAACACCTCCCTAGGGAGGCGTTCGGGTGGCATCCTGACCAGATGCCCAAACCGTACCTGGTCATTTTATGCAAATAATCGTTAACTTAGAATTTAATGCCAGCAACACATTGCAACCAACACGTGGCTTGGCATTGTCTTGTTGAAATAAGCAGGGGCGTCCATGATAATGTTGCTTGGACGGCAACAAATGTTGCTCCAAAACCTGTATTTACCTTTCAGCATTAAGTTACCCATGCCTTGGGCACTAATACACCCCCATACCATCACAGATCATCTTAGATGAGCTCGAGCCCAGCGAAGCCGGTAGCATTTTTGGGTGTTGTTGATAAATGGCTTTTGCTTTGCATAGTAGTTTTAACTTGCACTAACAGATGTAGCGACAAACTTTATTTACTGACAGTGGTTTTATGAAGAGTTCCCGAGCCCATGTGGTGATATCCTTTACACACTGATGTCGCTTTTTCGATGCGGTACCGCCTGAGGGATCGAAGTCATCTTTTTCCTTTACACACTAGTGTGTAAGGGATATCACCACATCAGCTCAGGAACATTTCAGAAAACCAATTTCAGTAAATAAAGTTTGTCGTTACATCTGTAAGTGCAAGTTAAAACTCTACTATGCAGAGCGAAAGCCATTTATCAACAACACCCAGAAACACCGCCGGCTTCGCTGGGCCCGAGCTCATCTAAGATGGACCAGATGCAAAGTGTAAAAGACTTCTGAGGTCTGAAGAGTCCACATTTCAAATTGTTTTTGGAAACTGTGGACGTTGTGTCCTCTGGAACAAAGAGGAAAAGAACCATTAATCAAGTTTCTCAGTTTGAACATTAAATATCTTGTCTTTGCAGTCTATTCAATTGAATATAAGTTGAAAAGTATTAGCAAATCCTTGTATTCTGTTTTTATTTACGATTTACACAACGTGCCAACTTCACTGGTTTAGGGGTTTGCATTTCGTGTCCTCTTCTACTGATGTTTTTTCTCAAGATGCTTGAGGAAACACTGAAATAGTATGAGGAAAGGCAAAGGTGTCAATGGAAGAGCAGGAAAGTCCAGAAATGGCGATGATTGTATGTTTATTTTTTGCTCACAATGATCAGTTTTGTAGTAATCATTGACCGGCACGACAAAAACATGCAGTTATGGTCAAAATAATAGTTTTGCATGTACAAACCCTGTTTCCATATGAGTTGGGAAATTGTGTTAGATGTAAATATAAACGAAATACAATGAGTTGCAAATCATTTTCAACCCACATTCAGTTGAATATGCTACAAAGACAACATATTTGATGTTCAAACTGATAAACATTTTTTTTTTGTAAATAATCATTAACATGGATGATACAGCAGAGGATTGGGAGAATGTCATGTGGTCAGATGAAACCAAAATAGAACTTTTTGGTATAAACTCAACTCTTCGTGTTTGGAGGAAGAAGAATACCGAGTTGCATCCCAAGAACACCAGACCTACTGTGAAGCATGGGGGTGGAAACATCATGCTTTGGGGCTGTTTTTCTGCTAAGGGGACAGGACGATTGATCCGTGTTAAGGAAAGAATGAATGAGGCCATGTATCGTGAGATTTTGAGACAAAACCTCCTTCCATCAGTGAGAGCTTTGAATGGTTGACCAAATACTTATTTTCCACCATAATTTACAAATAAATTCTTTAAAATTCCTGCGGTTTTCTGGCTTTGGCCTTTTCGCTTTACCAAATAACAGAAAAAAGACCCAAGGTCAGGCGGCGTTTACCCACTATGGCCTGGAACAGCCTGCCAGAGTACCTGCAGAGAGCGTTGAAATTTTTTCAAAAAGGCCAGAGATACGCACCTTTTTAATCACGCGTTTTACTGATCAACTTAAAATTGTGACGCTTGGTGGGCATAGCGATGCTGGATTTGTTCTTCCGGGGATGCATCGGGCAAGAACACAGTGTAAGGTAAGAAATAAAGGATTTATTTCACTAATAAAAGGCTAAGAACAAAAATACTGGCTAGCATGGAAGCTAGGGAAACAAACAGATGCACTAAAACTTGGCACAAAGGCACAAAAACGAAAACAAAAAACAACTACCATGAGAACTAGGAATAAATAAAGCGTAGCGCGAAAGCTAGCGAGTAGATCACGGAAAGCAGTCGTCACTTGTTGCATGAGAGCAAATTAGGAACCGAGGACAAAATAACAAAAGGGGCAGGCTTAAATAAGGCAGTAATCAACAGGAACAGGTGTGGGTAGAAATACACTAACACTTGGCACAAAGGCACAAAAAGGAAAACAAAAACAACTAGCATGAGAACTCGGAATAAATAAAGCGTAGCGTGAAAGCTAGCGAGTAGAGCACGGAAAGCAGTCGTCACTTGTTGCATGAGAGCAAATTAGGAACCGAGGACGAAATAACAAAAGGGGCAGGCTTAAATAAGGCAGTAATCAACAGGAACAGGTGTGGGTAGAAATACACTAACACTTGGCACAAAGGCACAAAAAGGAAAACAAAAACAACTAGCATGAGAACTAGGAATAAATAAAGCGTAGCGCGAAAGCTAGCGAGTAGATCACGGAAAGCAGTCGTCACTTGTTGCATGAGAGAAAATTAGGAACCGAGGACGAAATAACAAAAGGGGCAGGCTTAAATAAGGCAGTAATCAACAGGAACAGGTGTGGGTAGAAATACACTAACACTTGGCACAAAAAGGAAAACAAAAACAACTAGCATGAGAACTAGGAATAAATAAAACGTAGCGCGAAAGCTAGCGAGTAGATCACGGAAAGCAGTCGTCACTTGTTGCATGAGAGCAAATTAGGAACCGAGGACGAAATAACAAAAGGGGCAGGCTTAAATAAGGCAGTAATCAACAGGAACAGGTGTGGGTAGAAATACACTAACACTTGGCACAAAGGCACAAAAAGGAAAACAAAAACAACTAGCATGAGAACTAGGAATAAATAAAGCGTAGCGCGAAAGCTAGCGAGTAGATCACGGAAAGCAGTCGTCACTTGTTGCATGAGAGAAAATTAGGAACAGAGGACGAAATAACAAAAGGGGCAGGCTTAAATAAGGCAGTAATCAACAGGAACAGGTGTGGGTAGAAAGCAAGGGACAGGTGAAACTAATAAACTACCATGGTGACACAAAAATGGAACAAAACAAGAACATGGATCATAACAAATATCTTGTTTTTTTAATTCAACCAAAATAGAACTTTTTTGTATAACCAAATACTTATTTTCCACCATAATTTACAAATAAATTCTTTAAAATTCCTACAATGTGAATTCCTGGATTTTTTCCCCACATTCTGTCTCTCACAGTTGAAGTGTACCTATGATGAACATTACAGACCTCTGTCATCATTTTAAGTGGGAGAACTTGCACAATCGCTGGCGGACTAAATTGTCTTTTGCCCCACTGTAAATGTGCAAGTTGGACTATCATGTGGACATGACCTCCAACTGCTATGATTGGAGACATGAAGGTGATGAAACACTACCGCCCTCTGGTGGTTTCACGACTGTCCTTCAATATCCATGGTTGCCTTTATTTTCCCTCCTTAGTTTGTTGCAAGGTCTTGAGTCTTTAACAGATTAATTCATTCAACAACATGCACCGCTGATTTACATTGTGTACATCAGGGGTGCCCACACTTTTTCTGCAGGCGAGCTACTTTTCAATTGACCAACTCGAGGGGATCTACCTCATTTATATATATCATTTATATTTATTTATTTATGAAAGAGACATTTTTGTAAACAAGTTAAATGTGTTTAATGATAATACAAGCATGTGTAACACATATAGATGTCTTTCTTTCACGAAGACAAGAATATAAGTTGGTGTATTACCTGATTCTGATGACTTGCATTGATTGGAATCAGACAGTAATGATGATAACGCCCACATTTTCAAATGGAGGAGAAAAAAAAGTTGTCCTTTCTGTACAATACCACATGAAAGTGGTTGGTTTTTGGCATCTAATTCATCCAGCTTCCATACACTTTACAAGAAAAACATTGGCGGCAAATTCCGTAGCTTGCTTGATTGACATTCACGGCACCCGAGGGTCTTGTGAGATGACGCTGGCTGCTGCCAGTTCATTATTATGAAAAAATGACAGAGAGGAAGGCGAGAAACACTTTTTGTTTCAACAGACTTTCACGCCGTCCCTTCCGTCAAAACTCTAAAGGCCGACTGCACATTTCCTATCTTCACAATAAAAGCCCTGCTTCATGCTGCCTGCGCTAACAAAATAAGAGTCTCGGAAAGCTGGCGTGCACAAGTGATGTGCACGTCAGCTTTCTGAGGGATCGCTTGTGCACGCCAGTTTTCCGAGACTCTGTATTTAGTTAGCGCAGGCAGCATGAAGCAGGGCTTTTATTGTGAAGATAGGAAATGTGCAGTCGGCCTTTAGAGTTTTGACGGAAGGTACGGCGCGAGAGTCTGTTGAAATAAAAAGTGTTTCTTGCCTTCCTCTCGGTCATATTTTCATAATAATGATCTTGCAGCAGCCAGCGTCATCTCACAAGACCCTCCGGTACCGTGAATGTCATTTAAGTGACGTCTTGGTGAAGATTGATGATCACTCATTTTTAGGTGTATTTTTTTTAAAAGCCTGGCTGGAGATGGACTGACACACCCCCCGCGGTCGACTGGTAGCTCGCGATCGACGTAATGGGCACCCCTGGTGTACATTATCTCACAAGTTATCCTTTTGACCGACACCAAGGCCACAACTCCTACTGATGATATTCCGGCCCTTCCTTCCTTTCCTCCACAAAGTGTCTTTGACAGGTTGGTTGGGTGCCGGGGCGTACAAGCGCCGAGCTGACTCGCCAGATGGAGTCGGGCGATGAATAATGCAGCATTGTTCTCAAACAGACAGCTTCAAGATGATTCAGGGTCGGCGGAACGTCCCGGTGGGTGGAGGGAAGGGGTTGAACTCTATTGGTCCTAACCACAGGTACCATTGACACGGACTCAAATCAGGTTTTTGTGAGCGCACAGTATGTCACATTCCAACAACTGGATGTCATTCCGAGTAGAAAGCAGTATTGATTCACTGTATTTGATTAAGGATTGATTTGTTATATCAGAATCAGAATCAGCTTTATTGGCCAAGTATGTTTAAAACACAAGGAATTTGAAAAATGTGAGGATATGTATACCGAAACCTGCCGGTTGACATGTGGTAGGGAACCATGTTCGCTTGACCCCTCTGATCCATAGTAAAGCTTCACCGTCATCTTTCAGGAATGTAAACAAGGAAACACCGGCTGTGTTTGTGTTGCTAAAGGCGGCCGAAATACACCGCTTCCCACCTCCATCTTTCTTCTTTGACGTCTCCATTATTAATTGAACAAATTGCAAAAGATTCAGCAACACAGAAGTCCAGAATACTTTGGAATTATGAGATGAAAAGTCCAAGTCCGAGTCCATGGTTCTCGCCCGGAAAAGGGTGGAATGCCATCTCCGGGTTGGGGAGGAGACCCTGCCCCAAGTGGAGGAGTTCAAGTACCTAGGAGTCTTGTTCACGAGTGGGGGAAGAGTGGATCGTGAGATCGACAGGCGGATTGGTGCGGCGTCTTCAGTAATGCGGACGTTGTACCGATCCGTTGTGGTGAAGAAGGAGCTGAGCCGGAAGGCAAAGCTCTCAATTTACCGGTCGAGCTACGTTCCCATCCTCACCTATGGTCATGAGCTTTGGGTCATGACCGAAAGGATAAGATCATGGGTACAAGCGGCCAAAATGAGTTTCCTCCGCCGTGTGGCGGGTCTCTCCCTTAGAGATAGGGTGAGAAGCTCTGCCATCCGGGAGGAACTCAAAGTAAAGCCGCTGCTCCTCCACATCGAGAGGAGCCAGATGAGGTGGTTCGGGAATCTGGTCAGGATGCCACCCGAACGCCTCCCTAGGGAGGTGTTTAGGGCACGTCCAACCGGTAGGAGGCCACGGGGAAGACCCAGGACACGTTGGGAAGACTATGTCTCCCGGCTGGCCTGGGAACGCCTCGGGATCCCCCGGGAAGAGCTAGATGAAGTGGCTGGGGAGAGGGAAGTCTGGGTTTCCCTGCTTAGGCTGTTGCCCCCGCGACCCGACCTCGGATAAGCGGAAGAAGATGGATGGATGGATGGAAATGGATGGAGATGAAAAGAGACGACTTATAGCTGTGAACGGTGCTGGACCAAAATGTCCTCTACAATGTGTGATGTCACACGCACGCGTCATCATACCGCGACGTTTTAGCATGATACTTCCGCACGAAATTTAAAATTGCAATTTAGTAAACTAAAAAGGCCGTATTGGCATGTTTTGCAATGTTAATATTTCATCATTGATATATAAACTGTCAGACTGCGTGGTCGGTAGTTGTGGCTTTCAGTAGGCCTTTAAAACACCAGGCACGTATATATTTTTATAAAACTGACCCTCATTTGTGGTTTTACCTGTGTTTGTATACAAAGTCCATATGTGTGTCCTTTTCCAGAAAGTAGTTTTGTTACTAAGTTGTAATAGTCCTCCTCATTTACTTTCAGCTGTGCTTTCCACTATGTTGGTACATACAGTGGGGCAAAAAAGTATTTAGTCAGCCACCGATTGTGCAAGTTCTCCCACTTAAAATGATGACAGAGGTCTGTAATTTTCATCATAGGTACACTTCAACTGTGAGAGACAGAATGTGGAAAAAAAATCCAGGAATTCACGTTGTAGGAATTTCAAAGAATTTATTTGTAAATTATGGTGGAAAATAAGTATTTGGTCAACCATTCAAAGCTCTCACTGATGGAAGGAGGTTTTGGCTCAAAATCTCACGATACATGGCCACATTCATTCTTTCCTTAACACGGATCAATCGTCCTGTCCCCTTAGCAGAAAAACAGCCCCAAAGCATGATGTTTCCACCCCCATGCTTCACAGTAGGTATGGTGTTCTTGGGATACAACTCAGTATTCTTCCTCCTCCAAACACGGCGAGTTGAGTTTATACCAAAAAGCTATATTATAAACTCAACTCATCGTGTTATAAACCCCCCCCACCAGATGACGACACTTCCAGTATCGGTATCGGCGATACTGGCCGGTATCGGATCGGATCGGTATCGATACTCAAATTTGCGATATTGCCCACCTCTAAGAAAATTACAGACCTCTATCATCATTTTAAGTGGGAGAACTTGCACAATCGGTGGCTGACTAAATACGTTTTTTGCCCCACTGTATAAACTATCAGACTGCGTGGTCGGTAGTAGTGGCTTTCAGTAGGCCTTTAAAAATCGTTGTCATGACTACAAACCTGTTGCATCATTTCACATCGTCTTTGACACTTGAGGACGCGTGGTCACACATCAGCAATGTTTATGATTACACGTCTTTATGACACGACTCACTCTGCATTCTGAGGTACTTTAACTTGAAATTATTAAGACTAGTCGATCCATTTTCCACGCTTCCTTCCAGTCAGACGGAGTGATACTCGAGTGTAGCACAGCGATGACAACATTTCATCTCCTCGTCCTCACACTGGTGGTCAGTGGCAGTCTGGCTCGTCACATAGTGAGCAGGTCGTTGCAAACATGCGCCTTTAAGGCACTTTTTTTGGGTCAGCATACAAAAGTGTGATATTCCAGAATGTAATAATTGGCTCACTGTGTCATCTTGCAGAATGAGAGATGGTCGGGAAATTGAGCTGTTTGATTCCCGCCACCTGGACCCGTATGTCCGTCACACTGATGGTGAGATCATCTTACGTTCTTATCAGTTCTGGGAGCGTGCTTATAGCAGAGATGTCCAACTCAAGGTCCCGCAAAATCATTTCATCTGACCCGCAAACAACTGGAAATATTATGTTTGTCAATAAAGAACATACTATTTCCTAACTAAGTAATTGATTATTTTCATTTTGACTGAAATGTGTATATATATACATATATATATATATTCCCCATTAATTGGAGCGAGAATGAACGATTCGGGGATGAGGAAAGTGAGAGTGAAGGACTAGAAGAAAAAAAAAAAGACGAGGGCGGTGGGAGCAATTCAGATGTTATTAGGCATAGCTCGGTTGGTAGAGCGGCCGTGCCAGCATCTTGAGGGTTGCAGGTTCGATCCCCGCTTCCGCCATCCTAGTCACTGCCGTTGTGTCCTTGGGCAAGACACTTTACCCACCTGCTCCCAGTGCCCACCCACACTGGTTTAAATGTAACTTAGATGTTGGGTTTCACTATGTAAAGGGCTTTGAGTCACTAGAGAAAAAGCGCTATATAAATATCATTCACTTCACATTCACTTATTAAATATACACCTGGAAATGATATGTGTCAATAAAGTACATCATATTTTTTTAAACTAAATTATAGATGTATTTCATTTTGACAGAAAAATATATATGTACTGCTTGAAATCGCATGCCTTTTAAATTTAAAATAGTACCCGATATTATATTGAAAAAAATATTACAGTATATTATCATGCTTTTCAAACATTTTTTAGTCTAAATAAAACTAAATAAAAATACTTAACTTTACAGCAAACTCCCCATCAAATTAATAAAAATGACAAAACAATTTGCGCTGTTTTTTTTACAGCATATTACTGTACAATAGATACCGGTTTAGTTCAGTACCGCGATATTAATGAATCATATTAGGTACTATATCGCCTCTAAAAAGTACCGGTCCGCCAATACAAAGTAATAGAATGGAAAATGACTGTCGGGCTTGCCACTGTTTGTTTGTTTGTGTTTTTCCTCTGTGTGTGTTTAGTATTTACTGTCAGCAGTCTTATTTTGTCTGTTTACTGTTTTTTTCCCCCTGTGCGCTGTTTTCCCTGAGCTGCAGCTGATTGGCACCCGGCCACACCTGGTGTCAATCAGCCCGCTCCTATTTGTACCTGCTTTGCCTTCCAGTCAGGGCCTGATTATTGTATGGTATTGTCGCTCCTGTCGTGTCGTATCTTTGCAGTGTACCGGTAAGCTATATTTCGTTAGATGTTTGTAGCTTACTGTTTTTTTGTTTCCTGCTTCCAATTTGTCTTTATACAATTTGTAACGACTTCTGTTCCCGGTTCTTTTATGCTAGCTTCCATGATAAGCTCCTTTTATTTTCTAGCTCCCATGCTAGCTTTCTTAGTTTGTTATCCGCCTTCGTGCGCGTTTTTTGTTAGTACTCTTGTTGTTTGTTCTTGTCCTAGTGTTTTATTAAATCATGTTTACCTACTCAATGCCTGCCGTCTCTGCATCTCGGGGTTCGTCACAAACTAACTCTGACAATGACAACAATATGTTACTGCATATGTCAGCAGCTAAATTAGGAGCCTTTGTTTGTTGACTTACTACTAAAAGACATGTTGTTTTGTATGTTCACGCTTTGATTTGAGGAAAAACTTGCCATAAGAAACATGTTTAATGTACCATGAGATTTTTTGTTAAAATAACTGCAATAATGCAATTTTTTTTGTGGTCCCCTTTATTTATAAAAGTGTCAAAAAGTACCAAAAGGTATCAAAATAAATTTGGTACCAATACCAAAATATTGGTATTGGGACAACACTACTGTAAATTGAAATTTTTTTTACTGTTTTTGCGTTGAAATTGTGTTGACTGAGCTGCCAGTTTTTGACTGTAAAATCTACGGTTGTTGTTTTTAACGGTGTATTACTGTAACTGGAAAGACGGTAGAAAAACTGCTAGCTAAATTGCCAGTATAAAAATAAATAACTTGTACTTGTTTTTCCATTAACAATATAATGTTGTAAAAACCAATGTAAATGTAACACAAAAATTCTGGCAATTAAGCTGCCAGCATTTTCCGTAAAAAATAAAAAAAATGATTGTTCTACGTTTACAGTAAAATTGTGTAAAAAAAAACCCCAAAAAAACCCCCACCATTTTACAGTAAATTGTTGTAAATGTAAAGTTTTTACTGTAAAATCGACAGTCTACTTAAACCAATTTATATAATTAATAATGAAATCCAGAGGCATATTCATATATTATTATTCCCTGTTCCGAGCGGCCCTCCGATGGCAGCGATGTGGCCCTCAATGAAAAGCAGTTTGACATCCCTGACTTATTGTGTACTTTTTAGCTGCATCTTGTGTCATTTTTTTTTCTAATTATCATCTCCAAGCATATATGAATATGTTTACATTTTACTATATTCTTTTCACTGCAGATTACGGCGAGCTGCCCCTGCCTGCTCCTGCACCGCCCGACCCGTACTACCCCAACCTGGAGAATGACTACTATTGACAGAAAATGAATGATGTCGTTTTCTAATTTTACTGATAGTCCAAATTGTTAATCAAATGTATGCCATTTTTCTTTTAATATTCCACTAAAATTTCAGTGCAGAGTTACTCAACTAAATTAACTGATAGCAACATTTTTAGTGGTTGAACTTATTTCGTTATTATTTTATATATAATGTCAGTGCAATAATCTGCCGTTACTTACAATAAAAAATTGTAAGTATTTATAAATATATATGTTGTAATGTAAAGTCTTTAAATCAGGGGTCAGCAACCTTTTTGAAAGCAAGAGCTACTTCTTGGGTACTGATTAATGCGAAGGGCTACCAGTTTGATACACACTTAAATAAATTGCCAGAAATAGCCAATTTGCTCAATTTACCTTTAATAAATAAATCTATATATATAAACAAAAATTAGTATTTCTGTCTGTCATTTCGTCGTACATTTTTTTTTCTTTTATGGAAGGTTTTTTTGTAGAGAATACATTATAAAAATAAAAAAAAACACTTAATTGAATGGTTTGAAAGAAGACAAAACACGAAAAAAAAGGAAATTCCAATTTTGAAACAGTTTATCTTCAATTTCGACTCTTTAAAATTCAAAATTCAACCAAAAAATATGAAGAGAAAAATAGCTAATTCTAATCTTTTTGAAAAGAATAAAAAAAGAATTTATGGAACATCATTAGTAATTTTTCCTGATTAAAATTAATTTTAGAAATTAAATGACATGTTTTAAATAGGTTAAAATCCAATCTGCACTTTGTTAGAAAATATAACAAATTGGACCAAGCTATATTTCTAACAAAAGCAAATCATTATTTCTTCTAGATTTTCCAGAACAAAAATGTTAAAAGAAATTCAAAACACTTTGAAATAAGATTTAAATTTGATTCTACAGATTTTCTAGATTTGCCAGAATATTTTTTTGGAATTTTAATCATAATAAGTTTGAAGAAATATTTCACAAATATTCTTCGTCGAAAAAAACAGAAGCTAAAATGAAGAATTAAATTAAAATATATGTATTATTCTTTACATCCATCCATCCATTTTCTACCGCTTATTCCCTTTTGGGGTCGCGGGGGTCGCTGGCGCCTATCTCAGCTACAGTCGGGCGGAAGGCGGGGTACACCCTGGACAAGTCGCCAACTTATCGCAGAGCCAACACAGTTCTTTACAATAATAAAAAAAAAAATACTTGAACATTGATTTAAATTGTCAAGAAAGACGAGAAAAGAATTTAAAAGGTGTTTAAAAATCCTAAAATATTTTTTAAGGTTGTATTTTTTCTTTAAAAGTGTCTTTCTGAAAGTTATAAGAAGCAAAGTAAAAAAATAAATGAATTTATTTAAACAAGTGAAGACCAAGTCTTTAAAATATTTTCTTAGATTTTCAAATTCTATTTGAGTTTTGTCTCTCTTAGAATTAAAAATGTCGAGCAAAGCGAGACCAGCTTGGTTGTAAATAAATAAAATTTAAAAAATAGAGGCATCTCACTGGTAAGTGCTGCTATTTGAGCTATTTTTAGAACAGGCCAGCGGGCGACTCATCTGGTCCTTACGGGCTACCTGGTGCCCCTGCTTTAAATAAACATTAACATTGATACAAACACACCATAGTGTAGTTATTACATACAGTGGTGTGGCCACCCTACCTTGCAGAAACATTCCACATGGGTTGCCAACTAGCAATTAGCACTGCTAGCTGTTTGCCAATTGGCGATTAGCCCTCTAATTACCAGCTAATTAATCTAGTTGCTGCCTCAAAACACCATAATTGATGTCACCACACGACCATGCCTGGATAAACACAATACAGGTACACATTTACGCCCTCATGGTCATTGAAACACATCAACAGTGTGCAAAACGGGTTATTTTCTGGCGCTTTTAAAAATAAATTAAAGCAATTAAAACATGTTATGTGGTACTGTCAAAATTAGTAAAAAGTTAAAGGCCTACTGAAAGCCACTACTAGAGACCACACAGTCTGATAGTTTATACATCAATGATGAAATATTAACATTGCAACACATGCCAATACGGCCGCTTTAGTTTACTAAATTGCAATTTTAAATTTCCCGCCAGGTATCCTGTTGAAAAGGTCGCGGAATGATTATGATGACGCGTGTTTGTGACGTTATTGGTTGGAGCGGACATTTTATCCCAGCACCACTCACGGCTAAAAGTCATCTGATTTAAACGCATAATTACCCAGTATTCTGGACATCTGTGTTGCTGAATCTTTTGCAATTTGTTCAATTAATGGAGACGTCAAAGAAGAATGCTGTTGGTGGAAAGCGGTGTATTGCAGCTGCCTTTAGCAACATAAACACAGCCGGTGTTTCTTTGTTTGTTGTGAAGCTTTGATATGAAACAGAGCGGTCAAGCGAACATGGTTCTCTACCACATGTCAACCGGCAATTTTTTGTGAGAAAATTGTGGTAATAAGTTGGCTCTTACCGTAAACATGAGCGGAGCTTGTGTCGTTCTTCCTGCAGCTGTCCAAGTGGCAGCTGCGACTTTCTTGGCTCCTCCATGGCTTCACTCGGAGACACTGGCGGTCATCACACCCCTTCGACTTTCAGGTATGACTTTATAATCTCACTAAAACACTAGTAACACAATAAGAAGATAATAATAATAAGTGGATTAGATTTATATCGCGCTTTTCTATTGTTATATACTCAAAGCGCTCACAGAGAAGTGGGAACCCATCATTCATTCACACCTGGTGGTGGTAAGCTACATCTGTAGCCACAGCGGCCCTGGGGTAGACTGACGGAAGCGTGGCTGCCAGTTTGCGCCTGCGGCCCCTCCGACCACCACCAATCATTCATCATTCATTCACCAGTGTGAGCGGCACCGGGGGCAAAGGCTGAAGTGTCCTGCCCAAGGACACAACGGCAGCGACTTTGATGTCCATAGGTGGGAAGCGAACCTGCAACCCTCAGGTTTCTGGCACGGCCGCTCTACCCACTACGCCATATTTTCCAGAATTATCCTACTAAATGTTTCTAATCACATCTGAATCACTCCTGCCCTTGTCTTTTTTTTTTTTTCTTCTAGTCCTTCACTCTCACTTTCCTCATCCACAAATCTTTCATCCTCGCTCCAATTAATGGGGAAATGGTCGCTTTCTTGGTCAGAATCGTTTGCGCTGCTGGTGGCCATGATTGTAAACAATGTTCAGATGTGAGAATCACTCCTGCCCTTGTCTTTTTTTTTTTCTTCTAGTCCTTCACTCTCACTTTCCTCATCCACAAATCTTTCATCCTTGCTCCAATTAATGGGGAAATAATCGCTTTCTTGATCAGAATCGTTTGCGCTGCTGGTGGCCATGATTGTAAACAATGTTCAGATGTGAGAATCACTCCTGCCCTTGTCTTTTTTTTTTTTCTTCTAGTCCTTCACTCTCACTTCCCTCATCCACAAATCTTTCATCCTCGCTCCAATTAATGGGGAAATAGTCGCTTTCTTGATCAGAATCGTTTGCGCTGCTGGTGGCCATGATTGTAAACAATGTTCAGATGTGAGAATCACTCCTGCCCCTGTCTTTTTTTTTCTTCTAGTCCTTCACTCTCACTTTCCTCATCCACAAATCTTTCATCCTCGCTCCAATTAATGGGGAAATGGTCGCTTTCTTGGTCAGAATCGTTTGCGCTGCTGGTGGCCATGATTGTAAACAATGTTCAGATGTGAGAATCACTCCTGCCCTTGTCTTTTTTTTTTTTCTTCTAGTCCTTCACTCTCACTTTCCTCATCCACAAATCTTTCATCCTCGCTCCAATTAATGGGGAAATGGTCGCTTTCTTGGTCAGAATCGTTTGCGCTGCTGGTGGTCATGATTGTAAACAATGTTCAGATGTGAGAATCACTCCTGCCCCTGTCTTTTTTTTTTTTCTAGTCCTTCACTCTCACTTTCCTCATCCACAAATCTTTCATCCTCGCTCCAATTAATGGGGAAATGGTCGCTTTCTTGGTCAGAATCGTTTGCGCTGCTGGTGGCCATGATTGTAAACAACACATAGAATGGACCTGCTATCCCCGTTTGAATAAGAAAATCTCATTTCAGTAGGCCTTAATGGTCCTGGTAATTATCCAATCACAGGTCGCGTAAATGTCAGGTTCAACTTGAGGCCAGTTCGAAGGCCTTATTGACAACAACTCGTGATCTGATTGGCTATCGCAACTGTCTATCAACTATGTCACCGTCCACTTACAGCGACACCCGCAGTGTTGATTCTGAAGGCCTCGGGCAGATTTGGTACAGCATGGCAACATAAGCTAGCTAAAATCTGATTGGATACAAACTCTAAACTAAAAATAACAGCACTGGAAAAAGCATAATATGACAAAGAGAATTTCTTGTTATGTTAGGCCAGCATGCAGAGAAGGCCTTGCTGGCCCTGAAGGCACACAACTGCTCACCAGATAGTCCCATCTTAATTTCAGGGTAATATTTCAAACCGCAACATAATCACTGTACAATTCAGGCTATAGAGTTCATTTATAAACAAAGCAAACTTCTCGAGTAACACTCAAAATGGAGCATGTGCTAAAAAGGTGATAGCGCAAAATAGCTAATTCAGAAATTGTAGTGTTAACATACGAAAGTAGGAAGAAAAAAAATATTTACCAAGCAGACCTTTAAACAGTTGTAGAAATATTATAATGTCTCCCTCTTTGTTGCTTTTTTCTTGACGTCATCAACATGTCTGTAATCTTCCTATCTGGACGTCCTTGCTGTTGTGCTGGACTCTGTCTCCACCTAGCGGACAACAGGGGTATGAACAATTAAAGAAAAAAAAAATGATTTAGTTTCATGACTATTTAAATATTTTTTTAGCGTCACTTAAAAATATTTAAATAGTCAAGCAATTAAATAACAATCATATTTGTTTGGAATTTTTGGGATATTTTTAGCGTTACTTAAAAAATATTTAAATAGTCATGAAACTAAGTTCTATTTTTATATTTGGGTGTTTGGGATATTTTTAGCGATACATAAAAAATATTCAAATAGTCATGAAACTACTATTTTTATATCCATCCATCCATCCATTTTCTACCGCTTATTCCCTTTCGGGGTCGCGGGGGGCGCTCGCGCCTATCTCAGCTACAATCGGGCGGAAGGCGGGGTACACCCTGGACAAGTCGCCACCTCATCGCAGACTATTTTTATATTTAGGTATATTTTGGATATTTTTAGCGTCACTTAAAAGTATTTAAATAGTCATGAACCTTAATACCATTTTTTATTTTGGGGGGATTATTTCGATATTTTTAGCATCACTAACAAATATTTAAATAGTCATGAAACTAAATATTATTTTTTTGGAGGGGGGGATTTTTTTAAAATTTTAGCATCACTTAAAATATTGAAAACTATTTAAATAGTCATGAAACTAAATATTTTTGGGGGAGGGGGTGGGTTTATATTTTTAGCGTCACTTAAAAATATTTAAATAGTCATGAAACTAAATAGCAATTTTATTTGTTTGGGATTTTTGGGATATTTTTAGCGTCACTTAAAAAATATTTAAATAGTCATGAAACTAAGTTCTATTTTTATATTTGGGTGTTTGGGATATTTTTAGCGATACTTAAAAAATATTCAAATAGTCATGAAACTATACTATTTTTATATTTAGGTATATTTTGGATATTTTTAGCGTCACTTAAAAGTATTTAAATAGTCATGAACCTTAATACCATTTTTTATTTTGGGGGGATTTTTGGGATATTTTTAGCATCACTAACAAATATTTAAATAGTCATGAAACTAAATATTATTTTTTTGGAGGGGGGGATTTTTTTAAAATTTTAGCATCACTTAAAATATTGAAAACTATTTAAATAGTCATGAAACTAAATATTTTTGGGGGAGGGGGTGGGTTTATATTTTTAGCGTCACTTAAAAATATTTAAATAGTCATGAAACTAAATAGCAATTTTATTTGTTTGGGATTTTTGGGATATTTTTAGCGTCACTTAAAAAATATTTAAATAGTCATGAAACTAAGTTCTATTTTTATATTTGGGTGTTTGGGATATTTTTAGCGATACTTAAAAAATATTCAAATAGTCATGAAACTATACTATTTTTATATTTAGGTATATTTTGGATATTTTTAGCGTCACTTAAAAGTATTTAAATAGTCATGAACCTTAATACCATTTTTTATTTTGGGGGGATTTTTGGGATATTTTTAGCATCACTAACAAATATTTAAATAGTCATGAAACTAAATATTTTTTTTTTGGAGGGGGGGATTTTTTTGTAATATTTTTAGCATTACTTAAAAATGAAAAATATTTAAATAGTCATGAAACTAAATATTGTTTTGGGAGGGGGTGGGTTTATATTTTTAGTGTCACTTACAAATATTCAAATAATCATGAAACCAAATACTATTTTTATTTTTTGGGGATTGTTTTGATATTTTTAGCGTGACTTAAAAATATTTAAATAGTCGTGAAACTAAATACTATTTTGTTTGGAAGGGTAGTTTTTTGGGGGTATTTTTAGCGTCACTTAAAAATATTTAAATAGTCATGAAACTAAATAGCAATTTTATTTGGGATTTTTGGGATAGTTTTAGCATCACTTAAAAAATATTTAAATAGTCATGAAACTAAGTTCTATTTTTATATTTGGGTGTTTGGGATTTTTGGGATATTTTTAGCGATACATAAAAAATATTCAAATAGTCATAAAACTATACTATTTTTATATTTAGGTATATTTTGGATATTTTTAGCGTCACTTAAAAGTATTTAAATAATCATGAACCTTAATACCCTTTTTTATTTTGGGGGGATTTTTTGGATATTTTTAGCATCACTAACAAATATTTAAATAGTCATGAAACTAAATATTATTTTTTTGGAGGGGGGGATTTAAAAAAAAAAATTTTTTAGCATCACTTGAAAATATTGAAAAATGTTTAAATAGTCATGAAACTAAATATTTTTGGGGGAGGGGGTGGGTTTATATCTTTAGCGTCACTTACAAATATTTAAATAGTCATGAAACTAAAAACTATTTTTATTTTTTGGGGATTGTTTGGATATTTCATTATTAAATAGTCATGAAACTAAATATTGTTTTGGGAGTGGGTGGGTTTATATTTTTAGTGTCACTTACAAATATTCAAATAGTCATGAAACCAAATACTATTTTTATTTTTTGGGGATTGTTTTGATATTTTTAGCGTGACTTAAAAATATTTAAATAGTCGTGAAACTAAATACTATTTTGTTTGGAAGGGTAGTTTTTTGGGGGTATTTTTAGCGTCACTTGAAAATATTTAAATAGTCATGAAACTAAATAGCAATTTTATTTGGGATTTTTGGGATATTTTTAGCATCACTTAAAAAATATTTAAATAGTCATGAAACTAAATACTATTTTTATATTTGGGTGTTTGGGATTTTTGGGATTTTTTTAGCATCACTTAATTTTTTTTTAAATAGTCATGAAACTAAATACTATTTTTATATTTGGTGATTTTTTGGATATTTTTAGCGTCACTTAAAAATATTTAAATAGACAGAAACCTTAATACCATTTTTTACTTTGGGGGATTTTTTGGAAATTTTTAGCATCACTTAAAAATATTTAAATAGTCATGAAAATAAATATTCTTTTTAGGGTGGGAGGGATTTAAAAAATATATATTTTCAATATTTAAATAGTCGTGAAACTAAATACCATTTTGTTTTGGAGGGTGTTTTGTATTTTTAGCGTCACTTAAAAATATTCAAATAGTCATGAAACCAAATACTATTATTATTTGTGATTTTGGGGATATTTTTAGTGTCACTTAAAATATTTAGATAGTCATGAAACTAAATACTATTTTTAATTTTTTCATTGTTGGGATATTTTTGGCGTCACTTCAAAATATCGAAATAGTCATGAAACTAATAACTTTTTTTTTTTTTTTACCGTCACTTAGAAATATTGAAATAGTCATCAAACTAAATACTATTAAGTTTTTGGGGATATTTTTAGTGTCACTTAAAAATATTTAAATAGTCATGAAACTAAATGCATTTTTTTTGTAATGTTCATACCCCTGTTGGACAAGCGATAGAAAATTAATGGATGGATGAAAAGCGTCACTTAGTTTCATGACAAACCACAATAAAATAAAAACAATATTTTTAAATAGTCATATATATATATATATATATATTTTTTTTAATGCATTTATTTTTATTTATTTATTTTCTGTAATATTTTTAGCGTCACTTAAAAATATTGAAATAGTCATGGACCAAAATGTAAACCAGCCTTTTGCCTTTTTGTGCAGTCCATTTGCCTTTATAAAGCATTACGTGGATTTAATTATTTAAGATGTGAATAAACTTCTCAATCAATGAAACTAAATACTATTTTTTATTTTTCGGATTGTTCATACCCCTCTCTGTTGGACAAGCGGTAGAAAATCGAAGGATGGATGGATAGTGTCACTTAGTTTCATGACTATTAAAATATTTTTAGCGTCCCTTAGCAGTGGTTCTCAAATGGGAGTACGTGTACCCCTGGAGGTACTTGAAGGTATGCCAAGGGGTACATACGTTTTTTTTTAAATATTTCAAAAATAGCAACAATTCAAAATTCATCTTTAAATATACCTAATATACCTGGTTCCTCTCTTTAAGAAGGGGGACCGGAGGGTGTGTTCCAACTATCGTGGGATCACACTCCTCAGCCTTCCCGGTAAGGTTTATTCAGGTGTACTGGAGAGGAGGCTACGTCGGATAGTCGAACCTCGGATTCAGGAGGAACAGTGTGGTTTTCGTCCTGGTCGTGGAACTGTGGACCAGCTCTATACTCTCGGCAGGGTTCTTGAGGGTGCATGGGAGTTTGCCCAACCAGTCTACATGTGCTTTGTGGACTTGGAGAAGGCATTGGACCGTGTCCCTCGGGAAGTCCTGTGGGGAGTGCTCAGAGAGTATGGGGTATCGGACTGTCTTATTGTGGCGGTCCGCTCCCTGTAGGATCAGTGTCAGAGCTTGGTCCACATTGCCGGCAGTAAGTCGAACACATTTCCAGTGAGGGTTGGACTCCGCCAAGGCTGTCCTTTGTCACCGATTCTGTTCATAACTTTTATGGACAGAATTTCTAGGCGCAGTCAAGGCGTTGAGGGGTTCCGGTTTGGTGACCGCAGGATTAGGTCTCTGCTTTTTGCAGATGATGTGGTCCTGATGGCTTCATCTGACCGGGATCTTCAGCTCTCGCTGGATCGGTTCGCAGCCGAGTGTGAAGCGACCGGAATGAGAATCAGCACCTCCAAATCAGAGTCCATGGTTCTCTCCCGGAAAAGGGTGGAATGCCATCTCCGGGTTGGGGAGGAGACCCTGCCCCAAGTGGAGGAGTTCAAGTACCTAGGAGTCTTGTTCACGAGTGGGGGAAGAGTGGATCGTGAGATCGACAGGCGGATCGGTGCGGCGTCTTCAGTAATGCGGACGTTGTACCGATCCGTTGTGGTGAAGAAGGAGCTGAGCCGGAAGGCAAAGCTCTCAATTTACCGGTCGATCTACGTTCCCATCCTCACCTATGGTCATGAGCTTTGGGTCATGACCGAAAGGATAAGATCACGGGTACAAGCGGCCGAAATGAGTTTGGGTCTCTCCCTTAGAGATAGGGTGAGAAGCTCTGCCATCCGGGAGGAACTCAAAGTAAAGCCGCTGCTCCTTCACATCGAGAGGAGCCAGATGAGGTGGTTCGGGCATCTGGTCAGGATGCCACCCGAACGCCTCCCAAGGGAGGTGTTTAGGGCACGTCCAACCGGTAGGAGGCCACGGGGAAGACCCAGGACATGTTGGGAAGACTATGTCTCCCGGCTGGCCTGGGAACGCCTCGGGATCCCCCGGGAAGAGCTAGACGAAGTGGCTGGGGAGAGGGAAGTCTGGGCTTCCCTGCTTAGGCTGCTGCCCCCGCGACCCGACCTCGGATAAGCGGAAGAAGATGGATGGATGGATGGATGGACTATTTAAGTTGTGCGGACGCACTCCTTCTTTGTGTGGACATTGTTGATTGTCATGCCATGTACGGATGTACTTCGTGGACGCCGTCTGCTCCGCACACTGTAAGTCTTTGCTGTCGTCCAGCATTCTGTTTTTGTTTACTTTGCAGCCAGTTCAGTTTTAGTTTTGTTTTGCTTCAATGCCTTTTCTTAGCGGCCTTATGTTTGTTTTTAGTTTAAGTGTTGGATACCTTTTTACCTACATGCTGCCTCCCGCATATTGTGATCACGACATACCATGTTCCCGACATGTACAAAAGCAACCTGCTGCCACCTACTGATATGGAAGAGTATTACACGCTTACTCTGCCGAGCTCTAGACAGCACAGACACTCAATAACAGCACATGTTTCAA
This sequence comes from Nerophis ophidion, assembly GCF_033978795.1. Lineage (NCBI taxonomy): Eukaryota > Metazoa > Chordata > Actinopteri > Syngnathiformes > Syngnathidae > Nerophis > Nerophis ophidion. The sequence continues at coordinate 6,252,000 of NC_084635.1, forward strand.
TTATAGTTACAGGTTTGCAAAAAATATTATCGACCCAATTAGGTGAAATGACATAATCTCTCCCACGACACACCAGACTGTATCATAGTGTGCCGCGGCACAGTGGTTGATAAACACAGCGATAAGTAATGAATAATTCCGCTGGTAGTAACGGCGTTAAAAATAACGTTCAAAATATAAAACATTCTCATGCATTTTAATCCATCCATCCGTTTTCTACCGTTCCTGTTCAAGAAGTCGCATTAATGGTAAGAACTATTTTATTCGTTAGCTTCAGAATAACAATGTTATTAAAAAGAAGAATATACTTATTGTTTTCTTAAAATGTTGGTCTTACTTAAAAATGCACACATTTATTTGTATTCAGTGTTAAAAATTATTATATGGCTCTCTCGGAAATACATTTTATAATATTTTGCTTTCATGGCTCTCTCAGCCAAAAAGGTTCCCGACCCCTGGATTAGGGGGTACTTGAATTAAAAAAAATGTTCACTGAAAAAAGCTTGAGAACCACTGCCTTACAGTGAAAGCATTTTAATTATTTCTCTTTATAAAGCCTTTCCTGTTGTTCACGTTGAAAGACGTGCAATGCTGTGTGTTGTTTCTCCACTAGATGTCAGTGTTGTCTTTATTGTCCTTCTTGACTTCTTCCTTGGTTATTTGTGCGTTTTGGCGCCATCTAGCTGCAGCTGCTTAGTACAAACTCCATTTTGAGAGCGGCCCTAGAGAATTAATAACGTCACTTAAAGTCCTTTTTCCTAGGTAAACTTCGACAAGACACAATTTGTGTAAGCCTAAGTATTTTATGAACTTACTTCATTGTTGTAACTTTATGTTTAAAGTAATTTCGCCTTTTTTTTCTGATAATGAGATCAAGCTAATTTGGAGTCATGCTAGCTGTGTTGTGTTCAAATACTTCCAAGTCCCATTTAATCGTTTTTTTTTATAAAACTGACACTCATTTGTGGTTTTACCTGTGTTTGTACACAAAGTCCATATGTGTGTCCTTTTCCAGAAAGTAGTTATGTTACTAAATTGTAATAGTCCTCATTTACTTTCAGCTGTGCTTTCCACTATGTTGGTAGATACATCATTTCAAGCAGCTCCAGGTAAGTCATCTTGTGACAATTCTCTGTACTTTGACCATACAGTCATGAAACTAAATACTGTTTTTTTTAGGGTGGGGGGATTTTTTTTAAATACATTTTTAACATCACTTACAAGTATTTAAATAGTCATAAAACTAAATACTATTTTTATTTTTGGGGATTGTTTGGGGATTTTTAGCGTCACTTAAAAATATTTCAATAGTCGTGAAACTAAATACTATTTTGTTTTGGAGGGTGTTTTATATTTTTAGCGTCACTTAAAAATATTTAAATAGTCATGAAACCAAATACTATTATTATTTGTGATTTTGGGGATATTTTTAGTGTCACTTAAAATATTTAAATAGTCATGAAACTAAATATTTTTTTTTTCATTGTTGGGATATTTTTGGCGTCACTTAAAAATATCAAAATAGTCCAACCATCCATCCATTTTCTACCGCTTATTCCCTTTCGGGGTCGCGGGGGACGCTGGCGCCTATCTCAGCTACAACGGGCGGAAGGCGGGGTACACCCTGGACAAGTCGCCACCTCATCGCAGGGCCAACACAGACAGACAGACAACATTCACACACTAGGGCCAATTTAGTGTTGCCAATCAACCTATCCCCAGGTGCATGTCTTTGGAAGTGGGAGGAAGCCGGAGTACCCGGAGGGAACCCACGCATTCACGGGGAGAACATGCAAACTCCACACAGAAAGATCCCGAGCCTGGATTTGAACCCAGGAGTGCAGGACCTTCGTATTGTGAGGCAGACGCACTAACCCCTCTGCCACCGTGAAGCCCATCAAAATAGTCATGGTTCTCAAATGGGGGTACGTGTACCCCTGGGGGTACTTGAAGGTATGCCAAGGGGTACGTGAGATTTTTTTTTTTTTTTTATTCTAAAAATAGCAACAATTCAAAAATCCTTTATAAATATATTTAATGAATAATACAATAAAATGTGAATGTAAGTTCATAAACTGAAAAGAAATGTAACAATGCAATATTCAGTGTTGATAGCTATATTTTTTGTGGACATGTTCCATAAATAATGATGTTAAAGATTTCTGTTTTTGTGAGGAAATGTTTAGAGTTAAGTTGATGAATCCAGATGGATTACAATCCCCAAAGAAGACACTTTAAAGGCCTACTGAAATGAGATTTTCTTATTTAAACGGGCGATACTGCCATATTTTTTCTGAAAGGATTTAGTAGAGAACATCGACGAAGTTCGGAACTTTTGGTCGCTAATAAAAAAAGCCTTGCCTGTACCGGAAGTCGCAGACGACGACGTCACACGTGTGGGGGCTCCCCACATATTCACATTGTTTTTAATGGGAGCCTCCAACAAAAAGTGCTATACGGACGGAGAAAACGACAATTTCGTGTTTGAGGATATTGATAGCGATGGACTAGAAAAAAATAAAAAAACGCAATTGCATTGGGACGGATTCCGATTTTACTGCCGGCAATGCGGACCAAGCTCTGACACTGATCATACAGGGAGCGGACCGCCACAATAAGACAGTCCGATACCTCATACTCTCTGAGCACTCCCCACAGGACTTCCCGAGGGACACGGTCGAATGCCTTCTCCAAGTCCACAAAGCACATGTAGACTGGTTGGGCAAACTCCCATGCACCCTCAAGAACTCTGCCGAGAGTATAGAGCTGGTCCACAGTTCCACGACCAGGACGAAAACCACACTGTTCCTCCTGGATCCGAGGTTCAACTATCCGGCGTAGCCTCCTCTCCAGTACACCTGAATAAACCTTACTGGGAAGGCTGAGGAGTGTGATCCCACGATAGTTGGAACACACACTCCGGTCCCCCTTCTTAAAGAGAGGGACCACCACCCCGGTCTGCCAATCCAGAGGTACCGCCCCCGATGTCCACGCGATGCTGCAGAGTCTTGTCAACCAAGACAGCCCCACAGCATCCAGAGCCTTAAGGAACTCCGGGCGGATCTCATCTACCCCCGGGGCCTTGCCGCCGAGGAGCTTTTTGACTACCTCAGCAACCTCATCCCCAGAAATAGGATAGTCCACCAGATTCCCCAGGCACCGCTTCCTCAAAGGAAGACGTGTTGGTGGGATTGAGGAGATCTTCGAAGTATTCCTTCCACCGATCCACAACATCCGCAGTCGAAGTCAGCAGAACACCATCTGCACCATACACGGTGTTGATAGTGCACTGCTTCCCCTTCCTGAGGCGGCGTATGGTGGTCCAGAATCGCTTCGAAGCCGTCCGGAAGTCGTTTTCCATGGCTTCCCCGAACTCTTCCCATGTCCGAGTTTTTGCCTCCGCGACCGCTAAAGCTGCACACCGCTTGGCCCGTCGGTACCTGTCCACTGATTTTTTTAGAGACATTTACTAGGATAATTCTGTGAAATCCCTTATCTTTCTATTGTGTTGCTAGTGTTTTAGTGAGTTAAATAGTACCTGATAGTCGGAGGTGTACGTCCACCTGTGTCTTGACGCCAATGTCTCAGGGGAGTCGACGGCAGCTTTATGGACGGCACAAGCTCAGCTTTTCTCCGTTAAGGAGCGACTTTTTACCACAATTTTCTCACCGAAACCTGCTGGTTGACATTCCGTCGTGATTCATGTTTGCTTGACCGCACTCTGATCCATAGTAAAGTTTCACCTGCAGGAATTTTAAACAAGGAATCATCGTGTGTTTGTGTGGCTAAAGGCTAACACTTCCCAACTCCATCTTTCTACTGTGACTTGTCCAATATTAATTGAACAAATTGCAAAAGATTCAGCAACACAGATCTCCAAAATACTGTGTAATTATGCCGTTAAAGCAGACGACTTTTAGCTGTGTGTGTGTGCAGCGCTCATATTTCCTTAAAACCGTGACTTCTTGCGTACACGTCATCATAACACATCGTTTTCAAGATGAAACTCCCGGGAAATTTAAGATTGCAATTTAGTAAACTAAAAAGGCCGTATTGGCATGTGTTGCAATGTTAATATTTCATCATTGATATATAAACTATCAGACTGCGTGGTCGCTAGTAGTGGCTTTCAGTAGGCTTTTAAGTTGATGATTATTTCTATGTGTAGAAATCTTTATAATTGAGTCACTTGTTTAGTTTTCAACCAGTTTTTAGTTATTTTTATAGCTTTTTTTCCAAATAGTTCAAGAAAGACCACTACAAATCAGAAATATTTTGCACTGTTATACAATTTAATAAATCAGAAACTGATGACATAGTGCTGTATTTTACTTCTTTATCTCTTTTTTTCAACCAAAAATGCTTTGGGGGTGTCATAATCCGCTATTTGGATCATGTCATGCTCTGGTTTGGGTTCGGTTTTCTCTTTTGTTATCTCAGCCTGTTTGGTGTTTGACGTCCTTAGTTCCTAGTGGCACTTCCTGTTTTGTTTTCGATGCCATAGTAACGCATTTGTGTCACCTGCCTTCTGTTTGTCACGCGCTCCTGCCTCCTAATTTCTGCCTGTATTTAAGCCTGCCTTTGTTAGGCATTCGGTCTCGCAGTGTAGATTGTATTTCATGCAACAGGTGACGTCGCTATCCCGCATTGTGGTAAAGTACTTTTGAACTTGTTAGCTTCCACGCTCTTCTTCCGTTGTGTTTATTTTCCTAGCTCACATGCTAGCGCTTTTAGTTCTTTCTAGCTCACATGCTAGTTCTGTTGTTTTTTGTCTCTAGTGCCTTTTGTGCAAGTTTTCTGTTCCTCGTCGGTTTTGTAGTTTAATAAATCATCGTTCTTACCTCAACGCTGTGTTCCATTCCGCTGCATCCACGAGAGAACACAACCCGCACCACGATGCCAGCCGAGCGTCACAGGGGGTACTTGAATTAAAAAAAATTCACAGGTGGTACATCACTGAAAAAAGGTTGAGAACCACTGTCATGTATGGTTGTGGTCAAACATTTACATACACTTGTAAAGAACATAATGTCATGGCTGTCTTGAATTTCCAAGAATTTCTGCAACTCTTATTGAGTGATTGGAGCACATACTTGTTGGTCCCAAAAATATTCATAAAGTTTGGTTATTTTATGAATTCATTATGAGTCTACTGAAAATGTGAGCAAATCTGCTGGGTCAAAAGTATACATACAGCAATGTTGATATTTGGTTACATGTGGCCAAACAGCTCAATTGTTGTTTAATCTGACCACATAACTTTTTTCCAGAAGGTCTTATCTTTGTCCAGGTGATGTTAGATGAAACAAAATATAGCTGTTTGGCCACAATACCCAGCAATATGTTTGGAGGAGAAAAGGTGAGGCCTCTAATCCCAGGAACACCACACCTACCGTCAAGCATGAGGTGGTAGTATTATGCTATTGGCCTGTTTTGCTGCCAATGGAAATGGTGCTTTACAGAGAGTAAATGGGACAATAATAAAGGTGGATTACCTCCAAATTCTTCAGGACAACCTAAAATCATCAGCCCGGAGGTTGGGTCTTGGGCGTAGTTTGGTGTTCCAACAGGACAATGACCCCAAACATACGTCAAAAGTGATAGAGTAAAGCTAAATCAGGCTAGAATTAAAGTTTCAGCGTGGCCTTCCCAAAGTCCTGACTTAAATGTGTGGACAACGCTGAAGAAACAAGTCCATGTCAGAAAACCAACAAATTTAGCTTAACTGCACCAATTTTCTCAAGAGGAATAGTCAAAAATTCAACCAAAAGCTTGTGGATGGCTAGCAAACGCGCCCTAATTGGAGTGAAACTTGCCAAGGGACATGTAACCAAATATTAACATTGCTGTATGTATACTTTTAACCCAGCAGATTTGGTCACATTTTCCATGGACTCCAAAAAAAAAACTTAATAATTTTTTTTTTTGTGACCAGCAAGTATGTTGTTATGATACGCTGCCCGGATCATATTATGATTTATATTTTTGAGTTTTTTTGTGTTTTCTGTTGGTTTTGGACACCTTTGGTTCCTGTTTGTGCACCTCTCAGTTTGTTTTCACGCAACAAGTAACAACTTCTGTTTTCCTGCTTCCTACCTGCTAGCTTCCACGCTAGGCCCTTTTGTTTTTGCTAGCTTCCATGCTAAGCTCATTTTGTTTTATAGCTCCCATGCTAGCTCTTTTAGTTGTTTGTCTTAAGTGCTATGCGCACGTTTTTCTTTGTTCTGACTGATTCGTACTGTAACAACCTGGTCGCATGGTGATCCGGATTTTTTTCTCCCAGGAATGCAGACGGGCTTCGAACACAGCGTGCAGGTAGGACAATATGATTTATTAAGAAATAAATCAGTCAGAACAAAGAAAAACGTGCGCATAGCACTTAAGACAAAGAACTAAAAGAGCTAGCATGGGAGCTAGAAAACAAAAGGAGTTTATCATGGAAGCTAGCAGGTAGCAAGCAGGAAAACAGAAGTCTTTACTTGTTGCGTGAAAACAAACTGAGAGGTGCACAAACAGGAACCGAAGGTGTCCAAAACCAACAGAAAACACGAAAAGACTCAAAAATATAAATCATTATATGATCCGGGCAGCGGATAATAACACCAATCAGTCTATGTGCAGGCTATTCAATTGAATATAAGTCGAAAAGGATTTGCAGACCTGTTTGTGCACCTCTCAGTTTGTTTTCACGCAACAAGTAACAACTTCTGTTTTCCTGCTTGCTACCTGCTAGCTTCCACACTAGGCACTTTTGTTTTTGCTAGCTTCTATGCTAAGCTTCTTTTATTTTCTAGCTCCCATGCTAGCTCTTTTAGTTTTTTGTCTTAAGTGCTCTGCGGACGTTTTTCTTTGTTCTGACTGATTCGTACTGTAACGACCTGGACGCACGGTGATGCGGATTTTGTTCTCCCAGGAATGCCGACGGGCTTCGGACACAGCGTGCAGGTAGGACAAAATTATTTATTAAGAAATAAATCAGAACAAAGAAAAACGTGCGCATTGCACTTAAGACAAAGAACTAAAAGAGCTAGCATGGGAGCTAGAAAACAAAAGGAGCTTAGCATGGAAGCTAGCAAAAACAAGGGCCTAGCGTGGAAGCTAGCAGGTAGCAAGCAGGAAAACAGAAGTCTTTACTTGTTGCGTGAAAACAAACTGAGAGGTGCACAAACAGGAACCGAAGGAGTCCAAAACCAACAGAAAACACAAAAAGACTCAAAAATCTAAATCATAATGTTATCCGGGCAGCGGATCATAACACCAATCAGTCTATGTGCAGGCTATTCAATTGAATATAAGTTGAAAAGGATTTGCAGACCTGTTTGTTCCTGTTTGTGCACCACTCAGTTTGTTTTCACGCAACAAGTAACAACTTCTGTTTTCCTGCTTCCTACCTGCTAGCTTCCACGCTAGGCCCTTTTGTTTTTGCTAGCTTCCATGCTAAGCTCCTTTTGTTTTCTAGCTCCCATGCTAGCTCTTTTAGTTATTTGTCTTAAGTGCTATGCGCACGTTTTTCTTTGTCCTGACTGATTCGTACTGTAACGACCTGGACGCACGGTGATGCGGATTTCGTTCTCCCAGGAATGCCGACGAGCTTCGAACACAGCGTGCAGGTAGGACAAAATTATTTATTAAGAAATAAATAAGTCAGAACAAAGAAACACGTGCGCATAGCACTTAAGACAAAGAACTAAAAGAGCTAGCATGGGAGCTAGAAAACAAAAGGAGCTTAGCATGGAAGCTAGCAAAAACAAAAGGGCCTAGCGTGGAAGCTAGCAGGTAGCAAGCAGGAAAACAGAAGTCTTTACTTGTTGCGTGAAAACAAACTGAGAGGTGCACAAACAGGAACTGAAGGAGTCCAAAACCAACAGAAAACACAAAAAGACTCAAAAATCTAAATCATAATATAAGCCGGGCAGCGGATCATAACACCAATCAGTCTATGTGCAGGCTATTCAATTGAATATAAGTTGAAAAGGATTTGCAAATCATTGTATTCTGTTTTTATTTACGATTTACACAACGTGCCTACTTCACTGGTTTTGGGTTTTGTATTAAAAAAAAAACATGTTTATGATATTATTTAACTTTAAGAAAGCGTTCCAGACATGAAATATCACCCGCGTGTAATAGAAGTAATATTAAAGACCCAAATTGGGCCACACTGTGGTTCCGTAATAAAAAAAACAAGAGACACAGTTTCTTAGATTTTTAAATAAAGACTTCACATCTTAAAGAAAAAAAAATCCAAATCATATTTTCACCCACTACATAATCAATTAATACAATGTTTATAATTACAAATATTAAATCATTTCTATATGACATATTTGTACACCTTTTGTGCAGCCCCCACTGTCTGTCTTCACCTGCTCTTGAAAAACATAGAAAGTCATTACATCAGCCATTTTTGGAATTTTCAATTCCTCAAACACGGGGGGGGGGGGGGTTTAAGCGATGGCCACGTCCTTCACCGAGAACTCAGTTTTAGAAACATTCTGTGGTAAATATAGATCCCATAAAATGATCTCTTACAAATGAGGGTTAGGGACAAAGGATGTTGAAAGCAGTTTTTTTGTGTCCCCACTGCAGAACATGTCGTTCTCCCTTTTCCTTTGGCTTCACTCCCAACATATTTATGATCGACAAGGCATGCTATAGATTCCAGCTTTCAATTGAACTTTCCATACACGCTTGTAGATGTCACAACACAGTGAGGAGAAAAACACACACATTAACACACGCGGTCTTCATTAACATCACAATCTGCATTCAAACACACCCGATCACGACTTCCGGTGTCGTGACAACGATGGAGGAAGGTCCCGATGCTCAATGAAAAAGAGGCACTACCAGTGAAGTTCCTGCTCCCAAGTACCTGCTGTATTGTTTTGTTACCAAACAGAAACTGACTTTGGATTTGTGACTAAAAGTTTGTATTCTACCAGCTTATTGCTTTTTTCTGCTATTCCTGGAGTTGGACGCCAAGGTTGATGATGTCATAATGGAACAGGAGAACTGTGTGTGGTGTTTCTAACAATACTGAGGAGTCTTACAGTAGTTTTGCACTTAAAATGTCTACTTGTACAGTAGGAAAGGGGATTCAGATGGCCGCGTTATTCGTGATTTACCTGACACATGAAACGTGGCTAAGCGAGTCTTGTTCACGAGTGGGGGAAGAGTGGATCGTGAGATCGACAGGCGGATCGGTGCGGCGTCTTCAGTAATGCGGACGTTGTATCGATCCGTTGTGGTGAAGAAGGAGCTGAGCCGGAAGGCAAAGCTCTCAATTTACCGGTCGATCTACGTTCCCATCCTCACCTATGGTCATGAGCTTTGGGTCATTACCGAAAGGATAAGATCACGGGTACAAGCGGCCGAAATGAGTTTGGGTCTCTCCCTTAGAGATAGGGTGAGAAGCTCTGCCATCCGGGAGGAACTCAAAGTAAAGCCGCTGCTCCTCCACATCGAGAGGAGCCAGATGAGGTGGTTCGGTGCCACCCGAACGCCTCCCTAGGGAGGTGTTTAGGGCACGTCCAGCTGGTAGGAGGCCACGGGGAAGACCCAGGACACGTTGGGAAGACTATGTCTCCAGGCTGGCCAGGGAACGCCTCGGGATCCCCCGGGAAGAGCTAGACGAAGTGGCTGGAGATAGGGAAGTCTGGGCTTCCCTGCTTGGGCTGCTGCCCCCGCGACCCGACCTCGGATAAGCGGAAGATGATGGATGGATGGATGAAACGTGGCATAAGTGGAATGCACTATCTACAGTATATTCCAACTTTGACCACAGCGGAGTGGTGCTTTCCATCATTTTCAGCTGACTGCATTGCAAAATGATTAACCCCTTCTCTTCCTCTCACCATCCAGGAATGGGGCCATATAAATCCCTTCCCTTCTGTATGTGATCAGTTTCTTGTAATTATCTTTTTTTATTTAATCCCGTGAGTCTACTTTTGTTTGGTAGTTTACCACATTTCCCAGAATGCACTTTAGCTCAGTGGTCCCCAAACTTTTTGTAGCTGCGGACCGGTCAACGCTTGAAAATGTGTCCCACGGACCGAGGGTTTTTTTTTGTGTTTTTTTTATCTAGATCAGGGGTAGGGAACCTATGGCTCTAAAGCCAGATGTTGCTCTTTTGATGACTGCATCTGGCACTCAGATAAATTTTAGCTGATATTAACACGTTAAATAATGAATAAATCCGCTGGTAATCACAGTATCAAAAATAACATTCAAAATATAAAACATTTTCATGCATTTTCATCCATCCATCCGGTTTGTACCGCACCTGTTCAAGAAGTCGCATTAATGGTAAGAAGTATTTTATTTATTTTTGGATAGCCTCAGAATAACAATCTTATTAAAAAGAATAAGACTTATTATACTCTAAAAATGTTGGTCCTTCTTAAAAATGCACGCATTTAGTTGTATTCAGTGTTAAAAAAAAAAAAGAAAAAAAAAGTTCAATGGCTCTCACGGAAATACTTTTTAAAATATTTGGTTTGTATGGCTCTCTCAGCCAAAAAGATTCCCAACCCCTGATCTATATATATATATATATATATATATATATATATATATATATATTGTATATATTGTGTATTTTATGTTGATTTTATAATTAAAAAAAATATATAGATATATACCGTATTTCCTTGAATTGCCGCCGGGGCGCTAATTAATTTAAAACCTTTTCTCACTGCGGCACTTACCAAAGGCATGCAGTAAAAATTTGAGTGTGATGTAAGCTTGGACCTTAAATCCTCCTGAATAGCTCTTAATCTTCTTCCCTTTATGCGATTTCAAATTACCGGTATTGAAATCTGCCTCGTCCATTTTGAAAATGATGACAGGGGAAGTGTCACTCGTGACGTCACGAGTTTGACCAGGCGGTAATACTAAGCATGCGCTATTTATTTTTTTTATTTTATTTTTTTTCTTGTGCGGACCGGTACCGGTGTTTGGGGACCACTGCTTAGTTCACAGACCCATAAGATTTCATGTTAAAAGGGGTGTAACAATACAGCTTCCTTCCGGTCTGTTATGTACTAAAAATTGACGATATAGTTTTTCCAAGCACATACCGATTATTAGTAGTCAAGGCGATAGAGGAAGAGATTAATTTTCAGTAAAAGTTATTTAAACATGAATACTATACATACGTAAACAGCTGCACAAGGCTTTAAGGTGTTGCTTTTTTAAAAAAAATTTCAGGAAACGTCGGACCAGTAGCGACAAAATGTTTTATGCATCGCTAATGTTGAAAATTGGTAAAAAAAAAAGGCATTTTGTCTTCATCATGATAACTCGCCGTCGACTCAATTTTATAGCAGTTTATGGATTTAATACATTGTAAGGTTTCCTCGCTATGAACCCTGGAATGTTGCAAACATTTAAATAAAAACAACAAGGGCTCCTTGACGTAGCTTATAGTTGAAACATTTTTCAAGCTGGCTGACGTCAATTCTTTCTGAATAATACAGAAAGTAAGAGAATGTGAGAGCTGCTGCCTGCTCTTCATTACTTAGTCTCCGACTTATCAATTTACACAAAAGTTTGACTTTTGGCAGACATCTTTTCTGTCGTTTTCACGTCCATTCATCTCTTTCACGTTATTTTAGTAAATCACGTAACATGAAGCTAGCCGCTCATTTAATGAACCCACGCTCAAGAGCATTGCTGAGGTTTGTGAAGGACAAAAACTGGATTTCCAGTCAAAAAGTGGAAGTTTTGATAGGGAAGCTGAAGAGACGTACGTAGCGTGATTACATTACGATAGAATGTACAAATATGCATGAAAACACCTACAAACATCACACATGGGACGGTTTTGTAGGTATAAAAAGTTTTAGTTATACTGTAAAAGTTATAAACGTTGCTTGGTGTGATGAATGAAGAACCATATGAGTAGAAATGCTATGGATGGCAAGAAGACTGAACGAAACTTCGGTTTAAGTGTCGAAATTTGTGCTATTGCATCATCTTTTGGACGAGTTTGCTCACTACAATAGCCGCCAACGAAGAAAAATCGATAAGTTAGCCGCTCTGTCTCATAAGTTGCTTCAAAATGTGGCAGAAAAACAGAGGTGTATAGTCTAGAATTTACGGCACTTAAACAACGTATGTTTAGCTTTGCTGGCTTCAAATATATTTTCCAGGCGAAGTTTTTTTCAAGTAGCTTCTCATAACATGCAAAGTAGCGATCAATTGATTAGTTTGTTCGATTATTCAAGTAATCAGATAAAACACAACATATACACTCAATGCGTATTTTAGGAAGAATAGATATAAAAGGTAAAATAACAGTTAAGTTTATTTGCTTGCCAAGACTTGCATTATTTTTTCTAATAAATGCACATTATCAACATTGAACACGTGTACATTAGTAAAGAAAAAACGCATAAAACATGTCAATGGTGTGCACCACCGCTCTTGTGTGTGCTATTTCCTGCGTATTCAAAGTTCATTGCACTCCGTGCCGTCCGTATTTGATTAATTTGTACGATTTACGCTCAAACGACTAATCCCAGCAACAGAATATAAATGTAATCTTTTACTATTATTTCAATAAATAATTTCAGCCCGAAAGCAAAGTCGTTGTCAAGTCGAGTCGATGAGGGCTTCTATGTTGCCCAGAAAAAAGTGGCACCGATTAATAGTTGTGTGCTGCATGTTCCACAACATAAAACACCACAGGTCATGCAAAAAAACCTTTTAAATAAGGCAGTCTTTACTACTTTTGCACTTAAATTTTATGCAGAGTCTTTAACCGCATTGTGCATGATATTTTACCACTTATTTGGATCTTGGTAAATCAGGCCCTCACTTTATAAAACATTAAATTGCTTAGCTTTTGTGCAAACAGCTTTGATGCTTTTTAAAAGGAATGTTTTTTTTTTTTTAAACGGCAAACTGCGAGCAAACTACCGTAATTTCCGGACTATAAGGCGCACTTAAAATCATAGTTTTTCTCAAAACTAGACTGTGTGCCTTATAACCCGGTGTGCCTAATGTAAGAAATAATTTTGGTTGAGCATACCCACCTCGAAGCAATTTTATTTGGTACATGATGTAATGATAAGTGTGACCAGTAGATGGCAGTCAAACATACGTGTAGACTGCAGTATGATGGGTCTCAAGTATACAACACCAACATTTGAAATGTACTATTGAAAATATGGATTACACACGGCGCTAAAAAATCTGTCAAAATGTTTTAGTAAGAGTTTGTTAAGCTATGAAGCCGCACCACTTGAAGGATTGTCGGCGCATTAAACAAACAATTATTATTATGGTGTGTGTGTATAAGGTAAGACATATTCTCTGACGTTTTGTTTCGCAATATTATGCAAAAGCAACTTTTCTTACCTTCTAGTACCTGCTGATCTGTATTTGGGATCTGCGTAAATCCTGAAAAGTTGTGCGCCTCCGCCTTCATAGTACGTGGAAACGCCATAGTCCATAAGCTTCTTCTTTTTCTCTATCTTCTTGTTATCTGACATTCATCCCCTGCTGTTGCCATTTCTAATATAAAGTACTGTAAAGTTCTTACTTATATCTGTAAGAAAACTCGCCATGAAAGCGTTAAAACATACCGGTAAAGTGAGTTTACATTATTCACTCAAGGAACTCCAGTTATTAGAGTTCTGGTCAGACGGTTTTTCACGGGACACATTTCCGGTGTGGTTGTTTCCGGATGAGGAAATGCTGCTCCGTTATTGATTTAAGTAAAGTCTGAATGTCATTAAAACGGTTAGCTCCATCTTTTGACACTTCTTCCACTCCCGTCCTTGCACGCTACACGGTTACAACTAAGAGGACGGGGAGAAGACGCCGCCGAAAGTGAGCCACGTAAACAAGACTGCCCCAAAAACGGCGCATCCGGAAGCGACTGTCGGAAACCGGCTTGAAGATGATCTGTAAAACATAATCTATGCAACATTTTGACCAAAGAACCATGCTATGTAGACTACAAGTAAGTGTTTTCAATTTAGATAAAAATTATAATAATATGACTCCTTTAATGGGCCTTATAATCCAGTGCACATAATATATGAAAAAAGATAAAAAATAGACCATTCATCGGCAGTGCGCCTTATAATCTGGTGCACCCTATGGTCTGGAAAATACGGTAATCCTGAATGAAATTCTTGATGTCAAGTTTAATAAATAAATAATGATAATTTACAAGGTTTTGTTTTAGTAAATTGAAACAATGCAGGTGGGTGCCACAGTAAAGACTTTAAATAAAAAGTGTTAATGACGATGCTATTTGGCTGAAATGCAGAATACCGAACATGGGACCACTTTGATGTTTATAATTGTAATTTTTAAAAAGGTTAAAAAGCTACACAAATTATTTAACATTAAATTGTGTTATCATTATTTATTAATATCAACATTTTCTCTTTTTCTCGTTACATTATATCTTTTTGCTCTTATTATCCCTGGTCCCCAAAAAAAGCGAACCATGTAACACAAACGGTCCCCCGGGCCGCATTTTGACAACCCTTGTTGGCATATTTCATGTCTTACCAAACGAAAGAAGCACTATCACAACTCCCGCTAGGCTGCACGCTAATGGAAGTGCCTCCCTGCAGGCTTCCACGCCACGTCTTTTTTTATGGCCGCGTTTACGTACACTCCCTGGGCTTGTGGGAGTTTGGGGACGTCAATCAAACGTGACGGGAGTGAGACCTAATCGGAATGCTGCACATGTACCGTTACACCCCTGCTTTTTGTCCATCTTCACCTCAAGGATGAATGCAAGTACAAACCCCGTTTCCATATGAGTTGGGAAATTGTGTTAGATGTAAATATAAACGGAATGCAATGATTCGCAAATCATTTTCAACCCATATTCAGGTGAATATGCTACAAAGTCAACATATTTAATGTTAAAACTGATAAACAATTTTTTTTTTTGCAAATAATCATTAACTTTAGAATTTGATGCCAGGAACACGTGACAAAGAAGTTGGGAAAGGTGGCAATAAATACTGATAAAGTTGAGAAATGCTCATCAAACACTTATTTGGAACATCCCACAGGTGTGCAGGCTAATTGGGAACAGGTGGGTGCCATGATTGGGTATAAAAGCAGCTTCCATGAAATGCTCAGTCATTCAAAAAACAAGGATGGGGCGATGGTCACCAGTTTGTAAGCAAATTGTCGAACAGTTTTAGAACAACATTTCTCAATGAGCTATTGCAAGGAATTTAGGGATTTTACCATCTACGGT
The DNA here is from genome assembly GCF_033978795.1 of Nerophis ophidion. NCBI lineage: Eukaryota > Metazoa > Chordata > Actinopteri > Syngnathiformes > Syngnathidae > Nerophis > Nerophis ophidion. The sequence goes on from NC_084635.1 coordinate 6,267,238, forward strand.
CCGCAAAATCATTAAAAGGTTCAGAGAATCTGGAGAAATCACTGCACATAAGCGAGGATATTACGGACCTTTGATCCCTCAGGCGGTACTGCACCAAAAACCGACATCAGTGTGTAAAGGATATCACCACATGGGCTCAGGAACACTTCATAAAACCACTGTCAGTAACTACAGTTGGTTGCTACATCTGTAAGTGTAAGTTAAAACTCTACTATCTCTGGGCCCGAGCTCATCTAAGATGGACTGATCCAAAGTGGTAAAGTGTTCTGTGGTCTGACAAGTCCACATTTCAAATTAGGTTTAAAAACTGTGGACATGGTGTCCTCCGGAACAAAGAGGAAAATAACCATCCGGATTGTTATAGGCGCAAAGTTCAAAAGCCAGCATCTGTGATGGTATGGGGGTGTATTAGTGCCCAAGACATGGGTAACTTACACATCTGTGAAGGCACCATTAATGCTGAAAGGTCCATACAGGTTTTGGAGCAACATATGTTGTCATCCAAGCAACGTTATCATGGACGCCCCCTGCTTATTTCAGCAAGACAATGCCAAGCCACGTGTTACAACAGTGTGGCTTAGTAGTAAAAGATCGCGGGTACTTTCCTGACCCGCCTGCAGTCCAGACATGTCTCCCCTTGAAAATGTGTGGCGCATTATGAAGCGTAAAATACGATAACAAGACCCCAGACTGTTGAACGACTTAAGCTGTACATCAAGCAAGAATGGTAAAGAATTTCACTTTCAAAGCATCAACAATTAGTTTCCTCACTTCCCAAACGTTTATTGAGTGTTGTTAAAAGAAAAGGTGATGTAAGACTGTGGTGAACATGCCCTTTCCCAACTACTTTGAAACGTGTTGCAGCCATGAAATTCTAAGTTAACTATTATTTGCAAAAAAAAATAAAGTGTATGAGTTTGAACATCAAATATCTTGTCTTTGTAGTGCATTCAATTGAATATGGGTCGAAAAGGATTTGCAAATCATTGTATTCCGTTTATATTTACATCCAACACAATTTCCCAACTCATATGGAAACGGAGTTTGTAAAAGGCGGTTTAGTTTCCAAATGCTGCTACTTTGCTGACTCGCCCTGCAAACGCTGCCCTTCATGGGCAGCCTTCAGCATCACTTTGAAGACTACACTAGATCCCCGCTAGCAGCATCACATGGGTTTCACGTCTCTGCTTTGTGTGCCGCAGCTATGAATGCAGAAAAGGGCGTCGTCTCACGAGTCAACGGGCTCAACATTTCCCAACATGAAGATACTTTTACAAGACGTCATGTTGTGTAAGTACAATACTGTATACCTGTAATTGTTTCTTGATGTGTACAAACTGATAATAATAACTAAGTATGGTATATTTTCAGGTTTAAAGTATCAAAAATAGGCCTTTTTTAGAGCTTTTCACTACGATGTGCGGGGATCTATTGTATTCCCTTCCACTTCATTTCCTGCCTGTTCATTACATGTGTTATTTTCTTAGATGTGTCCTTCATGCAACATCATGATATGATACAGTGTACTGTACAGGGCTGTGGTTGAAGGCAGGACGAGGTTATTCCAAATAGATATCTTCTGTGGGGCATGAAAACTCCACAAACTCTTTGTAGTACAACTGGAAGGCTTTCCTGGGGGGAAAAAAAATAAGCAAAGTTGTGAAGTGTCAAAAAAATAGCTTAAAAAGTGCATTTAAATTAATAAACTATTTGAATTGATGGTGATTATAATGTTTCAAAATTCTGAACCAGCTTAAGGGGCAAAAAAGTATTTAGTCAGCCACCGATTGTGCAAGTTCTCCCACTTATAATGATGACAGAGGTCTGTCATTTTCATCATAGGTACACTTCAACTGTGAGAGACAGAATGTGAAAAAAAATCCAGGAATTCACATTGTAGGAATTTTAAAGAATTTATTTGTAAATGATGGTGGAAAATAAGTATTTGGTCAACCATTCAAAGCTCTCACTGATGGAAGGAGGTTTTGTCTCAAAATCTCACGATACATGGCCCCATTCATTCTTTCCTTAACACGGATCAATCATCCTGTCCCTTTAGCAGAAAAAAAGCCCCAAAGCATGATGTTTCCACCCCCATGCTTCACAGTAGGTGTAGTGTTCTTGGGATGCAACTCAGTATTCTTCTTCCTCCAAACACGACGAGTTGAGTTTATACCAAAATGGATACGTGGATGATACAGCAGAGGATTGGGAGAATGTCATGTGGTCAGATGAAACCAAAATAGAACTTTTTGGTATAAACTCAACTCGTCGTGTTTGGAGGAAGAAGAATACTGAGTTGGATCCCAAGAACACCATACCTACTGTGAAGCATGGGGGTGGAAACATCATGCTTTGGGGCTGTTTTTCTGCTAAGGGGACAGGACGATTGATCCGTGTTAAGGAAAGAATGAATGGGGCCATGTATCGTGAGATTTTGAGCCAAAACCTCCTTCCATCAGTGAGAGCTTTGAATGGTTGACCAAATACTTATTTTCCACCATAATTTACAAATAAATTCTTAAAAATTCCTACAATGTGAATTCCTGGATTTTTTTTCACATTCTGTCTCTAACAGTTGAAGTGTACCTATTATGAAAATAACAGACCTCTGTCATCATTTTAAGTGGGAGAACTTGCACAATCGGTGGTTGACTAAATACTTTTTTGCCCCCTGTAAGAGCCACATTATGACATGTATTAGCATCCATCCGTCCATTTTACATGACTGACTCAATTCTATTACGTCATCAAACCCCATGAATGGAAAATGGAATTTCCGTACAACAGTTTGGGTGTTAAAAAAAAAAAGTTTTTCAAATGAATCGCTATTCTTAATCGATTAAAAAAAAAAAAAATCAATTAAAAAGAAAAAAAAAGAAGAAAATACATTTCTCTCCAAAATGTGTCCTGTCCAGCCACTTTAGTAGATGTTTGGGTCGAATTTAATTAAACAAAGCCAGTTTTCTTTCTAATAATATAGAAATGTACCAAAGCTGTTCATCTATTTTATGGTGGAATATACTGAATATACTGATCAATGCAAAGGGCTACCAGTTTGATACACACTTAAATAAATTGCCAGAAATAGCCAATTTGCTCAATTTACCTTTAATAAATAAATCTATATATATATAAAAAAAAAGGGTATTTCTGTCCGTCATTCCGTCGTACATTTTTTGTCCTTTTACGGAAGGTTTTTTGTAGAGAATAAATGATGAAAAAAAACCTTAATTGAACGGTTTTAAAGAGGAGACAACACGAAAAAAATGGAAATTAAAATTTGAAACATACATTATCTTCAATTTCGACTCTTTAAAATTCAAAATTCAACCGAAAAAAAGAAGAGAAAAACTAGCTAATTTGGATCTTTTTGAAAATTTTTTAAAACTAATTTAGTCATTTTTCCTGATTAAGATTCATTTTAGAATTTTGATGACATCTTTTAAATACGTTAAATTCCAATCTGCACTTTGTAAGAATTTGTAACAAATTGGAACAAGCTATATTTCTAAAAAAGATTTCTAGATTTTTCAGAACAAAAAATTTAAAAGAAATTCAAAATACTTTGAAATAAGATTTAAATTTGATTCTATTACGTCATCAAACCCCCCCATCATATCCGACGACTTTTTACTGTCAATATCGAGTTTCATATTTTAATGATTTCTGCTGGTGATGTTACTTCGGAATTTTTCAACGCAAAAAATGTGCCTCGGCTCAAAAAAGGTTGAAAAACACTGATCTATGTTATACAAAAGGCACTCCAGTAACTTGAATAAAACCCACACTCACCCTACTGATTCTGCGACAGGCTTGGTGGACTCTTCAGACACAAACACATGACAGGCGAATCTCTGGTCTGCTGGGTGCTTGGTTATGAAACCAAAATATCTGCAGGAAATCAACAAATGACACTTCAGTCGTCCTCAAACTTGGCCAATTTAGATGATTGTGAGACTTCAAGGTTTCACACTATCCTTTGCCTCGTCCAAACTGCAACCATAAGGAACATTATGTTTACGTTTCTACACTTTGCTTGACTTACTTGCTGTTTTTGGGATGAAAACCACAGAAGGAGACGTTTTTTAGCTGGAAAAAGTGACTGCACTCGTTACTCTGACAGAAAAGAGAGGAGGAATTAAGCAGGGAAGATTATCAATTTAAATTTCAAATTCAATATAAACCCTAACATTCAACATTTCAACAATTTTAAAGGGTTTCACAATACTTTGTAATAAAAATAACATTATTGCTGCCTGCCATGCTTAATTACGGCCACACGGGGGCGAGACAGCATCAGTATGAAGGGAGCTTCTATTTGCAGCTGTACAAACCCCGTTTCCATTTGAGTTGGGAAATTGTGTTAGAGGTAAACAAAAACGGAATACAATGATTTGCAAATCCTTTTCAACCCATATTCAGTTGAATGCAATAAAAAGACAAGATATTTGATTATTTTTTTGCAAATAATAACTTAGAATTTCATGGCTGCAACACATGCCAAAGTAGTTGGGAAAGGGCATGTTCACCACTGTGTCACATCACCATTTCTTTTAACAACACTCAATAAAAGTTTGGGAACTGAGGAAACTAATTGTTGAAGCTTTGAAAGTGGAATTCTTTCCCATTCTTGTTTTATGTAGAGCTTCAGTCGTTCAACAATCCGGTGTCTCCGCTGTCGTATTTTACTCTTCATAATGCGCCACACATTTTCGATGGGAGACAGGTCTGGACTGCAGGCGGGCCTGGAAAGTACCCGCACTCTTTTTTTTACGAATCCACGCTGTTGTAACACATGCTAAATGTGGCTTGGCATCGTCTTGCTGAAATAAGCAGAGGCGTTCATGAAAAAGACGGCACTTTTATGGCCGCATGTTGTTCCAAAACCTGTATGTACCTTTCAGCAATAATGGTGCCTTCACAGATGTGTAAGTTACCCATGCCTTGGGCACTAATACACCCCCATACCATCACAGATGCTGGCTTTTCAACTTTGCGTCCATAACAGTCTGGATGGTTCGCTTCCCTTTTGGTCCGGATGACACAATGTCGAGTATTTCCAAAAACAATTTGAAATGTGGACTCGTCAGACCACAGAACACTTTTCCACTTTGCATCAGTCCATCTTAGATGATCTCGGGGCCCAGAGAAGCCGGCGGCGTTTCTGGATGTTGTTGATAAATGGGTTTTGCTTTGCATAGTAGAGCTTTAACTTACACTTACAGATGTAGAGACCAACTGTAGTTAGTGACAGTGGTTTTCTGAAGTGTTCCTGAGCCCATGTGGTGATATCCTTTTAGAGATTGATGTCGGTTTTTGATACAGTGCCATCTGAGGGATCGAAGGTCACGGTCATTCAATGTTGGTTTCCGTGGAGTATTTTCTCCAGATTCCCTGAACCTTTTGATGATATTATGGACCGTAGATGTTGAAATCCCTAAATTTCTTGCAATTGCACTTTGAGAAACGTTATTCTTAAACTGTTTGACTATTTACTCACGCGGTTGTGGACGAAGGGGTGTACCTCACCCCATCCTTTCTTGTGAAAGACTGAGCATTTTTTGGGAAGTTGTTTTTATACCCAATCATGGCACCCACCTGTTCCCAATTAGCCTGCACACCTGTGGGATCTTCCAAATAAGTGTTTGATGAGCATTCCTCAACTTTATCATTATTTATTGCCACCTTTCCCAACTTCTTTGTCACGTGTTGCTGGCATCAAATTCTAAAGTTAATGATTATTGGCAAAAAAAAAATGTTTATCAGTTTGAACATCAAATATGTTGTCTTTGTAGCATATTCAACTGAATATGGGTTGAAAATGTTTTGCAAATCATTGTATTCCATTTATATTTACGTCTAACACAATTTCCCAACTCATATAGAAACGGGGTTTGTAATATTTGACATGACCCCGGACATAACATGGTGCCTATTATTGATCAAAGAGTCGTCTTACGCCGTCACAGGTGTAATAATCCTCCTCGACGGCCAGTTTGATTCCTTTCACACTGATCTCCAGGATAGAGGAAGAAGGTGGGTTGTGCTTGACTGTCATTCTTCTGTTGGTGGCAATCTGGGAAAAACAAAGCACTCCTGAAACTTCAGCTGTTTAATACTCGAAAGACACAAATGTTAAATGTAGTTTAATGTGATGCAAATTATAGTCTATTTCCTGGTATTAATCCCATATGATGAGGTGGCGACTTGTCCAGGGTATACCCCGCCCAAATTTAGCTAAGATAGTCTCCAGCACACCCCATCCGTGACGCCTTAAGGGACAAGATGTAGAAAATGGATGGATGGATATAAGCACAAATCATTGTGCATACCTTTTAACATGTTATGGTGTGAGATGTTACAAAAGGTTTGACCAAGTACAAATGACTCAGATAACAATGATATATGAAAAACACAAACCTTTTGACGGATTTATGCTTATAAAGGCCTACTTAAATGTGATTTTCCTATTTAAACGGGGATAGCAGGTCCATTCTATGTGTCATACTTCATCATTTCGCGATATCGCCATATTTTTGCTGAAAGGATTTAGTAGAGAACATCGACGATAAAGTTTTCAACTTTTGGTGCTGATAAAAAAAGCCTTGCCTGTACCGGAAGTAGCAGATGATATGCACGTGACGTCACGGGTTGTGGAGCTCCTCACATCTGAACATTGTTTACAATCATGGCCACCAGCAGGGAGAGCGATTCGGACCGAGAAAGCGACGATTTTCCTATTAATTTGAGCGAGGGTGAAAGATTCGTGGATGAGGAAAGTGAAAGTGAAGGACTAGAAAAAAAAAAAAGACTATACAGTGGGAGCGATTCAGATGTTATTAGACAAATTTACTAGGATAATTCTGGAAAATCCCTTATCTGCTTATTGTGTTACTAGTGTTTTAGTGAGATTATATGGTCGTACCTCTACAACTTGAAGGTCGGCCCCGCACCTTTCTTCAGCACCGCAAGGGGACCCTCTTCGAAACACGATCTTTCGAAATGATCGCTGCATAATACACTGTACTTTGTGTGTGTGGTCCAATCCAAGTGTGTTCGCTTGACCGCTCTTTTCCATATTAAAGCTTCACTATCATCTTTCAGGAATGTAAACAATGAAACACCGGCTGTGTTTGTGTTGCTAAAGCCGGCCTCAATACACCGCTTCCCACCTACAGCTTTCTTCTTTGATGTCTCCATTATTCATTGAACAAATTGCAAAAGATTCAGCAACACAGATGTCCAGAATACTGGGGAATTTTGCGATGAAAATAGACGACTTATAGCTGGGAACGATGCTGGAACAAAATGTCCTCTACAATGCGTGACGTCACGCGCACGCGTCATCATACCGCGACGTTTCAGGAGGATACTTCGGCGCGACATTTAAAATTGCAATTTAGTAAACTAACCCGGCCGTATTGGCATGTGTTGCAATGTTAATGTTTCATCATTGATATATAAACTATCAGACCGCGTGGTCGGTAGTAGCGGGTTTCAGTAGGCCTTTAAAATAAAATGTTAACCACAAATAATTTGTCAATGTAAGCGCAGGACGCAGTAAATTGATTGATGCGGACACGTTTGTTACTGGATGCTTGCTAAAACCTTTCTGCCTTGGAGACTTTGCATATGTAACTAATATGCAACTATGATACTTGATACTTGTTTATATTGACTCTTTTACGCTGCAATATTGTTCAATTAAGGAAACGTATTACGTATGTCTAGCTTGTGTGATATTGTGTGCTTAGTTGATGTGTGGCTGCTAGCTCCTTGCAGCCAATAGCCTACCATGTTTACCTTTTGTAGATAACTGGACTAAAATATAACAAAATAACAACCTTATGTGATTATTGGAGGAAATGTAGATGTTATTTACTATCTGAGATTTTAGATGCAAGCCAATATCATCCTTTACTTGTTTTTGTTTTTTTCTTGTATCGGACCGATATTCCATATCAATATCAGATCAAGACACCTCTACTCACTGGTACTGTAGAGATGGATAAAGGAGATGACTTACCTTCTGCATGGCCGCACACAGAACATCGTTTCCTTTGTGGTACGGCACTTGGACCGAGCCCAAGAACTTTAGCCGGTATCTGTCCATCCATTCGCTGCTCTTTGCTAGAAGGAGAAGTAAAAGCAATGATAAGACTCCAATAAAATACAGCAAAGAGACTTTTTTTCTTGAAATAAATAGCAATTATTTATTTTCCACCTTGACTTCAATACAACAAGACTATGTCATCTTGCACTTTTGCATTGTTTTGAAATCAGACCTTAATAAAAACACTTTACCCATACTTATTATTTATATGGTACAGAACAGGACTGTCCAAAGTGTGGCCCCTGATCAATTCGCAGTACGCAGCTCATGTTTTAACTTTAAAAGGCACTCTGCACATTCTTAAAATACTATTTAAAAAAACAAAACTTAAACAAAGTGGACTAAAAGAGCAAACAGGTGAAATGTAATGAGAAAAAGTTGCAGTGTTGACTAATAACACAAAGTTGCCATGCAGGCTGTTTTTTTTCTTTAAAACTGTCATTGCTCGAAAAATAAAAACGCATAAAAATCATTATAGTTGTGAATTATTGACCTATTGAAGGCTCCAATTACTTCACATTAAACATTCCACTTTGAAATATTTTTGGGGGGCTAATAATGCATATTTTGTATGTTTGCCGTATAAAAATAGGCATAAAAAAATTTAAAAACATCTAAAACAGGGGTCACCAACACTGTTCTAAAAATAGCTCAAATAGCAGCACTTACCAGTGAGCTGCCTCTATTTTTTAAATTGTATTTATTTACTAGCAGGCTGGTCTCGCTTTGCTCGACATTTTTAATTTCAAGAGAGACAAAACTCAAATAGAATTTAAAAATCCAAGAAAATATTTTAAAGACTTGGTCTTCACTTGTTTGAATAAATTCATTTAGTTTTTTTACATTGCTTCTTATAACTTTCAGAAAGATGATTTTAGGATTTTTAAACACATGTACCTTTTTACCTTTTAAATTCCTTCCTCTTCTTTCCTGACAATTTAAATCAATGTTCAAGTACATTTATTTTTTTATTGTAAAGAATAATAAATACATTTTAATTTTATTCTTCATTTTAGCTTCTGTTTTTTCGACGAAAAATATTTGTGAAATATTTCTTCAAACTTATTATGATTAAAATTCAAAAAAATTATTCTGGCAAATCTAGAAAATCTGTAGAATCAAATTTAAATCTTATTTCAAAGTGTTTAGAATTTCTTTTAAAATTTTTGTTCTGGAAAATCTAGAAGAAATAATGATTTGTCTTTGTTAGAAAGATAGCTTGGTCCAATTTGTTATATATTCTAACAAAGTGCAGATTGGATTTTAACCTATTTAAAACATGTCATCAAACATATGTATTTATTGTGAGAAATCATTAAGATGATCAGTGTTTCCACAAAGATAAATATCATTAATTATTAATAATAACATAGAGTTAAAGGTAAATTGAGCAAATTGGCTATTTCTGGCAATTTATTTAAGTGTGTATCAAACTGGTAGCCCTTCGCATTAATCAGTACCCAAGAAGTAGCTCTTGGTTTCAAAAAGGTTGGTGACCCCTGATCTAAAACTAATACAACTTATAATCCACTGATAGATCTGATATTGATCGACATGTTTAAGCATTGAATAAAAATGTGTAAAAAACTAACATATGACTTATTTTTAAAAATGTTTATGACAGAGACCCTTTTGGGTCCCTGAGGCCTAACTTAAGGGGAGCCCTAAAAGTACAAAAATATTTATACGTTGTATTGGTTTTAAAAATAAAAAAATATATACAAATGGCCCCCGAATGCTTTGATTTTTTAGTGTATGATAAAGTTTGGACACCCTGTTAAAGACGCTTGCGGTGACACCGGGAGACGTGAGCGTATTTGACCCCTTACGGTGTTTTTAGGGACCGAATGTCCTTTTAGGACAGAGGACCCTATTGTATTTCTAAGGTTTTATTATTATGTTTATTCCGCCGCCTCCTTGAGCTGCAATTTGACCCCCTTAACATGCTTCAAAACTCACAAAAATTTACACACACATCAAGACTGGCGAAAATTGCCATCTTATAAAATTAAAAAAAAAAAAAATAAATAAAAATTGCGCTCTAGCGCCCCCTAGGAAAGAACACAGACAAAACTGCTTGTAACTTCCGTTACGAATGTCGAGAAGACATGACACAAAAACCTCTATGTTGGTCTGACTTAGACCTACATTTCATTAAATGACATCCTTCAGCAAAAACCAACAGGAAGTTGGCAAACACCACTTCAAAACCAAAGTTTCCTAAAAAAGTTAATTTTTCCCTTTCAGAGCTGTAATTTGACCACCTTAAAATGCTTCAAAACTCACCAAACTGGGCACACACAACAGGACTGGCGAAAATTGCGATCTAATAAAAAAACCAAACCCCAAAACTTAAAATTGCGCTCTAGCGCTCCCTTGGAAAGAACACAGACAAAACTGCTTATAACTTCCGTTACGAATGTCGTAGAGAAATGAAACAAAAACCTCAATGTTGGTCTGACTTAGAACTACATTTCATTAAATGACATCCTTCAGCAAAAACCAACAGGAAGTTGGCAAACACCCCTGCAAAACAAAAGTTTCCTAAACAAATTAATTTTTGCCTCTTTGAGCTGTAATTTGACCCCCTTAAAATGCTTCAAAACTCACCAAACTGGGCACACACAACAGGACTGGCGAAAATTGCGATCTAATAAAAAAACCAAACCCCAAAACTTAAAATTGCGCTCTAGCGCTCCCTTGGAAAGAACACAGACAAAACTGCTTATAACTTCCGTTACGAATGTCGTAAAGACATGACACAAAAACCTCTATGTTGGTCTGACTTAGACCTACATTTCATTAAAAGACATCCTTCAGCAAAAATCAACAGGAAGTTGGCAAACACCCCTGCAAAACAAAAGTTTCCTAAACAAATTAATTTTTGCCTCTTTGAGCTTTAATTTGACCCCCTTAAAATGCTTCAAAACTCACCAAACTGGGGACACACATCAGGACTGGCAAAAATTGCGATCTAATAAAAAACCCAAAACCCAAAACTTAAAATTGCGCTCTTGCGCTCCCTTGGAAAGAACACAGACAAAACTGCTTATAACTTCCGTTACGAATGTCGTAGAGAAATGAAATGAAAACCTCAATGTTGGTCTGACTTAGAACTACATTTCATTAAATGACATCCTTCAGCAAAAAGCAACAGGAAGTTGGCAAACACCCCTTCAAAACAAGTTTCCTAAAATTTATTATTTTTTGCTTCTTTGAGCTGTAATTTGACCCCCTTAAAATGTTTAAAAACTCACCAAACTGGACACACACATCAGGACTGGCGAAAATTGCGATCTAATAAAAAAACCAAACCTCAAAACTTAAAATTGCGCTCTAGCGCCCCCTTGGAAAGAACACAGACAAAACTGCTTATAACTTCCGTTACGAATGTCGTAGAGAAATGAAATGAAAACCTCAATGTTGGTCTGACTTAGAACTGCATTTCATTAAATGACATCCTTCAGCAAAAACCAACAGGAAGTTGGCAAACACCCCTGCAAAACAAAAGTTTCCTAAACAAATTCATTTTTGCCTCTTTGAGCTGTAATTTGACCCCCTTAAAATGTTTCAAAACTCACCAAACTGGACACACACATCAGGACTGGCGAAAATTGCGATCCAATAAAAAAACCAAACCCCAAAACTTAAATTTGCGCTCTAGCGCCCCCTTGGAAAGAACACAGACAAAACTGCTTATAACTTCCGTTACGAATGTCGTAGAGAAATTAAATAAAAACCTCTATGTTAGTCTGACTTAGAACTACATTTCATTAAATGACATTCTTCAGCAAAAACCAACAGGAAGTTGGCAAACACCCCTGCAAAACAAAAGTTTCCTAAAAAAATTAATTTTTGCCTCTTTGAGCTGTAATTTGACCCCCTTAAAATGCTTCAAAACTCACCAAACTGGACACACACATCAGGACTGGCGAAAATTGCGATCTAATAAAAAAACCAAACCCCAAAACTTAAAATTACGCTCTAGCGCTCCTTAGGAAAGAACACAGACAAAACAGCTTATAACTTCCGTTATGAATGTCGTAGAGAAATGAAACAAAAACCTCAATGTTGGTCTGACTTAGAACTACATTTCATTAAATGACATCCTTCAGCAAAAACCAACAGAAAGTTTGCAAACACCCCTGCAAAACAAAAGTTTCCTAAAAAAATTCATTTTTGCCTCTTTGAGCTGTAATTTGACGCCCTTAAAATGCTTCAAAACTCACCAAACTGGACACACACATCAGGACTGGCGAAAATTGCAATCTAATAAAAAAACCAAACCCCAAAACTTAAAATTGCGCTCTAGCGCCCCCTTGGAAAGAACACAGACAAAACTGCTTATAACTTCCGTTACGAATGTCGTAGATAAATGAAACAAAAACCTCTATGTTGGTCTGACTTAGAACTACATTTCATTAAATGACATCCTTCAGCAAAAACCAACAGGAAGTTTGCAAACACCCCTCCAAAACAAAAGTTTCCTAAACAAATTCATTTTTGCCTCTTTGAGCCGTAATTTGACGCCCTTAAAATGCTTCAAAACTCACCAAACTGGACACACACATCAGGACTGGCGAAAATTGCGATCTAATATAAAAAATAAAAAAAAACTCCAAAGCTTAAAATTGCGCTCTAGCGCCCCCTTGGAATAAAACACAGACAAAACTGCTCTTGGGTAGAAAACACAGACAAAACTGCTTGTAACTTCTGGTAAGAAACAAAAACTTCTATGTAGGTCTCACTGTTGTGTCGGCTTCAAACTCACACAGGAAAGAGATTGAACCATTCTGATTAAAAGTTGCGCAAAGAGTTTTTCTAACTGCTCCGGTTTTGATTTTACGAGCCTTCAAAGAACTGCTGCGCTGATGCTGCTGCGCTGCTGCCGACTCAAGATGGCCGCTTAAAAGCAGGAAGCACCAGCGTGACCACACAATGCAGAGAAGGTAGGTACTGTGCAGGTCAAGATATGTTGACTGGATGAAAGAAGGAGGCACCAGTTTGACTCCAGGATACAGAGAAGGTAGGTAATGTGCAGGTCAAGATATGTTGTCTGGGTGATGGCAGGAAGCACCAGCATGTATGGGTGAAAGAAAGAAGCACCAGTGTGACCCCAGGATGCAGGGAAGGTAGGTAATGTGCAGGTAAATATATGTTGAACGGGTAAAGGCAGGAAACACCAGCAAAAGTCGGTCCCGTCCATCGCTGCTTGCAGCTTTAATTACCTTTATTGAAGCTGTCGGCCTCCTTGGTCACCTCGATGGCATAGTAAGCTGGGAAGATCCCTCGGGCTCCGGTTCTCATGTTGTAGCCCTCATACCAGTAATCCTCCCCTTGGACTTCCACCAGCAATGGATCGTCTACTTCCAGCTCCAATTCATCGTCGTGGCGAGGGACAAACCTGGAATAATGGATGAAATGTAATCAGTTAGTTTAATGAGCAAGCTAGAGTGTAATCGTTTTGGGTCAAGACCAGCCTTTTGAAATACATTTTTTATATATATATATATATATATATATATATATATATATATATATACATTTATTTACAGCATTACATATTCACAGCTATACAGTACATGCTCATTATAAAACATGACATTGACGGGACTATATAATTTGCCTATAATTAGCCTATATAATAACCTTAATAATTAGCTAATAATGCAGTATGTCACTGCTTAAGCAGGTATTGTACACTATAGAGACAAAAGTCTTGAGACACTACAATTCATTTTTCAATTGACCCAAATTACACCGAGAATGTTCAGATTAATGTTATATGCTGCCGATTCTGTTACCGACCATCCATGAGTGAGGTTGGCCGATACCAATCACATATATTACCTGTATTCATGGTGAGTATTAACAGTTAACAATATCAACACAATATTTAAACTAGTTCATTATTTTGTTTTTATTGCATACAAGTTTTGACCAAAACCAAGTCAGTATGGAACATGTTAAGTAAACAAAAGTAAAAACTGCTATTAACTACTCATTTAAATCCTATGGCTGAAAAATGGATCACAAAATAAGTGTTTTCTATTGGTCGATATCGATAATTATTGATTTTTTTCATGACCCATCTAAAATAAGAAACAGGAGAACAATTAATTACATATTTTTACTTTAAAATGTAACCTTCCTCTGATTATAATCACAACTGTCATGGCAGAAAGGAAAGGAAATGTCAACACATTCCTGGAAAACACTTAAGCAATGAAAAAAAAAAAGGAAAATCATATTGAACACTTGACGATAACCTCATAAATTTAAACGTGCAAAAACAAAACATATGTAATAAATGCCTTTATAAAGTTTAACAAAATAATGACAAGTGTGAACATGTAAGCATAGAGAAACCAGAAAAGCGCTATTTTCTGCAGGTTTAGTACCAGGAAGTTACAGTACAGCTGTGCTCTAAAGGGTGAGCGCGGCTGGGTTATTTTGCATTAGGGGTCTTGGTGGGAACAATCGCCTTGCATAATTTACAGACCATATGGTCAGTTTTTTTTTTTTTTTTAAATTGAAAACTGCCATACTCCCTAACACTTTTCCTGTTTTATCCACAATTTCTTCGCTCTCTGCAGCACTCATTTTTAGTGTCTCTTCTCACCCCAGGCAAAGAATCAACTACGAGACAATAAGATGGCAAAACCAAACTTGATGCTGTTACAAGATTGGCTGTTAGCGTATCACTCCCGCTAATCAGGGATACCTTCCTGCGTTACATGAAAAAATGTGTCTGGGGGCCGATATATCTATCTGTCTATATATACACACACATATGTATGTATGTATATATATATATATATATATATATATATAATATATATATATATATATATATATATATATATACACACACACACACATATATATGGGTTAGTGCGTCTGCCTCACAATACGAAGTTCCTGCAGTCCTGGGTTCAAATCCAGGCTCGGGATCTTTCTGTGTGGAGTTTGCATGTTCTCCCCGTGAATGCGTGGGTTCCCTCCGGGTACTCCGGCTTCCTCCCACCTCCAAAGACATGCACCTGGGGATAGTTTGATTGGCAACACTAAATTGGCCCTAGTGTGTGAATGTGAGTGTGAATGTTGTCTGTCTATCTGTGTTGGCCCTGCGATGAGGTGGCGACTTGTCCAGGGTGTGCCCCGCCTTCCGCCCGATTGTAGCTGAGATAGGCGCCAGCGCCCCCCGCTACCCCAAAAGGGAATAAGCGGTAGAAAATGGATGGATGGATATATATATATATATATATATATATATATATATATATATATATATATATATATATATATATTAAGGGTGTGGGGAAAAAATCGATTCGGATACGAATCGAAAACGATGTGCGATTCAGAATCGATTTTCATTTTTAAAAAATTTGATTTTTTATTTATAAAATTATTTTTTTTCATCAATCCAACAAACCACTACACAGCAATACCATAACAATGCAATCCAATTCCAAAACCAAACCTGACCCAGCAACACTCAGAACTACAATAAACAGAGCAATTGAGAGGAGACACAAACACCACACAGAACAAACCAAAAGTAGTGAAACAAAAATGAATATTATCAACAACAGTATCAATATTAGTTATAATTTCAGCATAGCAGTGATTAAAATCCCTCATTGACATTATCATTAGACATTTATAAAAATAAAAAAAAAGAACAATAGTGTCACAGTGGCTTACACTTGCATGGCATCTCATAAGCTGGACAACACACTGTGTCCAATGTTTTCACAAAGATGGTTCGTTTAATAGTTAAGACAAATTTACATTATTGCAATCAGTAAATAAAACATTGTCCTTTATAATTATAAAAGCCATTTTTTTCAAATCTATCGTATTTTTCGGACTATAAGTCAGAGTCTTCTCCACAGTCCAGCAGGGGGGTGAGACACGACCAAACCCCCCCCAAAAAAAAAAAAAAAATTTATTTTTTTATTTTTTTTATAGTTTGGCCAAGTCTCACCCCCGGCCAAACTACAAAAAAAAACCCGCGACTTATAGTCCGAAAAATACGGTACTACTCTGCTAGCATGTCAGCAGACTGGGGTAGATCCTGCTGAAATCCTATGTATTGAATGAATACAGAATCGTTTTGAATCGGAAAAATATCGTTGTTGAATCGAAAAAAATCGATATATTATCGAATCGCGACACCAAGAATCGATATTAAATCGAATCGTGGGACACCCAAAGATTCGCAGCCCTAATACATATATATTTATACATATATATATACACATATATATATATATATATATATATATATATATATATATATATATATATATATATATATATATATATATATATATATATATATATATTAGGGATGTCCCGATCTAGGTTTTTGCACTTCCGATCCGATACAGAAATTGTTTTTGCACTTCCGATCCGATACGGGCCGATACCGGCCCATCCGAGCATGTATTAAACTTTAAAGTTATTTAACCTACTTAGTTGTCAGATTCATGCTGAAAAGGATATAAACGGAATACAATGTTTTGCGAATCATTTTCAACCCATATTCAGTTGAATATGCTACAAAGACAACATATTTGATGTTCAAACTGATAGAAACATTTTTTTTTGCAAATAATCATTAACTTTAGAATTTGATGCCAGCAACACGTGACAAAGAAGTTGGGAAAGCTGGCAATAAATACTGATAAAGTTGAGAAATGCTCATCAAACACTTATTTGGAACATCCCAGAGGTGTGCTGGCTAATTGGGAACAGGTGGGTGCCATGATTGGGTATAAAAGCAGCTTCCATGAAATGCTAAGTCATTCACAAACAAAGATGGGGTGAGGGTCACCACTTTATAAGCAAATTGTCGAACAGTTTTCGAAAAACATTTCTCAACGAGCTATTGCGAGGAATTCAGGGATTTTACCATCTACGGTCCGTAAAATCATCAACAGGTTCAGAGAATCTGGAGAAATCTCTGCACGAGTGCAGGTACTTTCCTGGCCCGCGTGCAGTCCAGACCAGTCTCCCATCGAAAATGTGTGGTGCATTATGAAGGGTAAAATACGACAGCGGAGACCCCGGACTGTTGAACGACTGAAGCTCTACATAAAACAAGAATGGGAAAGAATCCCACTTTCAAAGCTTCAACAATTATTTTCCTCAGTTCCCAAACGTTTATTGAGTGTTGTTAAAAGAAAAGGTGATGTAACACAGTGGTGAACATGCCCTTTCCCAACTACTTTGGCACGTGTTGCAGCCATGAAATTCTAAGTCAATGATTATTTGCAAAAAAAATAAAGTTTATGATTTTGAACATCAAATATGTTGTCTTTGTAGCATATTCAACTAAATATGGATTCAAAAGGATTTGCAAATCATTATATTCCATTTATATTTACATCCAACACAATTTCCCAACACTTATGGAAACGGGGTTTGTACAAAAATAATTTGGGAATGTCCGGCGGAGCAGATTGAAAAGTTTAACAGGCCTTAATTTGTCCATGTCTGCTGTACAGCATGTTTTAAAACTGGATACAGTGAACCGGTTTGGACGGACACAGATCAATAGCATTAAAGCAAAAACAAAAAATGATGTGTTGCTAGTACGGCTGATTAAATTCTAGCATCAATGCTAGATTTTTGACGACAAACAACTCGTGAGACTTTATTAAAAGGGACCCTAAACTTTCTGCAATCTCTGAGAATTGAACATTGAGCAATATCGTTATAAACAAAGTGAAATCCACATCCTACGTGACGTGGAAAACAAAGTCATGGAAACTGTTACCTAACAAGTGACAAGCGTCCAGACAAACCATCCGGCTGTGCTTTGTCGTGTAAACACCCATTTATTAGGGATATTTTAGATGCTTGCCAAATCAAATTCCCTAGATAATCTGGATTATTTTCATTTTCTTATCCTTTCTGATTCGATGAAAAAGCGTGTATACAGCCCAGGGAAAAAGGTGTTATTGTTCCCTCTTATTTTGAAATGAGCGAAAAACAAAATACACAAAAAGTGACCTCGAGTCAACTTTTGTGGCTCACCTGTGTTATAAAGGACTCACAAAAAAAACATGTTGCTGTTTCAATACACAATAGCCATCATTTTAAGTGAGAGTGAAAGCATAGCTTCTGTTAATTTAAAAAAATCGCTTGCCTTCTGTATTGGTGGCAGGCAAAAAGTGATGTTAATCAAATGAATGACAATACAAATAGGACCTGATCTACAGTGCTTAGATCCTAAATAAGAAATGCTAAATATAGTGTGTGCACAATAAATTTGCACGTGTTATTAGCAGGCATCTTGCTGTTGATCTACTAAGATCTCGTGTACAATTGACAAGTAGAAAAGTGGTGTGGAACACCTTGTTTAAATGATGAGTTTGCTTAGTCACCATGGATATTACTGTAGGACAAGGTATTAGTGCCAATTTCCCAATACGATTTCATTCACGAGGTTCTAAACCGATTAATCATGAGTCCGTTAAATAATAAAAATGTCAAAAACCAAATACAAATGCATTGTCCATCCATCCATCCATCTTCTTCCGCTTATCTGAGGTTGGGTCGCGGGGGCAGCAGCCTAAGCAGGGAAGCCCAGACTTCCCTCTCCTCAGCCACCTCGTCTAGCTCTTCCCGGGGGCGTTCCCAGGCCAGCCGGGAGACATAGTCTTCCCAACGTGTCCTGGGTCTTCCCCGTGGCCTCCTACCGGTTGGACGTGCCCTAAACACCTCCCTAGGGAGGCGTTCGGGTGGCATCCTGACCAGATGCCTGAGCCAACTCATCTGGCTCCTCTCGATGTGGAGGAGCAGCGGCTTTACTTTGAGTTCCTCCCGGATGGCAGAGCTTCTCACCCTATCTCTAAGGGAGAGGCCCGCCACCCGGTGGAGGAAACTCATTTCGGCCGCTTGCATGCGTGATCTCATCCTTTCAGTCATCACCCAAATCTCATGACCATAGGTGAGGATGGGAACGTAGATCGACCGGTAAATTGAGAGCTTTGCCTTCCGGCTCAGCTCCTTCTTCACCACAACGGATCGGTACAACGTCCGCATTACTGAAGACGCCGCACCGATCCGCCTGTCGATCTCACGATCCACTCTTCCCCCACTCGTGAACAAGACTCCTAGGTACTTGAACTCCTCCACTTGGGGCAGGGTCTCCTCCCCAACCCGGAGATGGCACCTCACCCTTTTGCGGGCGATAACCATGGACTCGGACTTGGAGGTTCCAATTCTCATTCCGGTCGCTTCACACTCAACTGCGAACCGATCCAGTGAGAACTGAAGATCCTGGCCAGATGAAGCCAACAGGACCACATCATCTGCAAAAAGTAGAGACCAAATCCCGTGGCCACCAAACCGCAACCCCTCAACGCCTTGACTGCGCCTAGAAATTCTGTCCATAAAAGTTATGAACAGAATCGGTGACAAAGGACAGCCTTGGCGGAGTCCAACCCTCACTGGAAATGTGTTCGACTTACTGCCAGCAATGCGGACCAAGCTCTGGCACTGATCATACAGGGATACAAATACAAATGCACTGTATTTGTTTTATTAACAACATTGGACAGTTTAAACTGTAAACAGGACTGTCTCAAAAGTGCAATTTAGAAATACAAAACTAATTGAAAGTGTAGGAACATTATTTCACTGCAAATTGTATTTCGGTATTGTTTCTTCAAGTGCAAAATACTAATTGCAGTGAACATGAAAACGTCTAATAATGAGTCTTCATGACCCGTGGGTAATCGTTTGGGAATGCTGGTAAGTCCCCCATTTTCTTTTGTTTTACCCAAGGCGGCTTTTTGTTGGTTCAATAATATTAGTTAGCAGTTAATTATACTGCCACAGTTTACACAAGGGGAATCAATGTTATGCCCTCTGAATCGATATTAGAACATCCATCCATTTTCTACCGCTTATTCCCTTTAGGGAATAAGCGATATGCCTTTCTCAGCAACAATCGGGCGGAAGGAAGTGTACACCCTGGACAAATCGCCACCTCATCGCAGGGCCAACACAGATAGACAGACAACATTCACACTCACATTCACACACTAGGGCCAATTTAGTGTTGCCAATCAACCTATCGCCAGGTGCATGTCTTTGGAGGTGGGAGGAAGCCGGAGTACCCGGAGGGAACCCACGCATTCACGGGGAGGACATGCAAACTCCACACAGAAAGATCCTGAGGCCGGGATTGAACCCTGACTACTCAGGACCTTCGTATTGTGAGGCAGACGCACTAACCCCTCTGCCACCGTGAAGCCCGATATTAGAACATTTTAAAGACATTATTTAATAATATATTAAATTGATTCTTTCTATCGAGTCTTCCAGGAGGCAATTGTTTACAGAACATCAAGGGCATCATGCTACAAGCCGTGGCGTTTTGTTATGTTGTGGAACATGCAGCACACAACTATAATCTGCACCACCTTTCTTGGCTATTAGAAGCACTCTGGTGCGATCTAAGCAACAGAACATAATTTATAGCACTATGTTGTGCCTCAAAGTTATCGTCTGCTAAAGGCTTCTGTATTTTAATGTTTGTCATTGTGGTGGTACTTGGAGAGGAAAGTGTTTTCTGAGGTGGTACTTAGTAAAAAAAGTTAGCGAACCACTGCTGTTTTATGGTATTTGAAGTCAATGCAAGACATTCCTCTCACCTGTAGACGGCTCTATGACTCTGATCATGTTCCTCTCCATTTATGATGCAGGAGAATAGGCCAAAAGACTCTGCACCTAAAACAGCAACAGTACCAAGTGTGCGTCAATCTCGAGATTATTTACATCAAAATCCAGGAAACAAGGTTTAGTGAACATTTTTTTCCAAAGCGAAGCGCAACAAAAAGGGTAATTTATAGGGGAACATTATCACAATTTCAGAAAGGTTAAAACCAATAAAAATCAGTTCCCAGTGGCTTTTTTATTTTTCGAAGTTTTTCTCAAAATTTTACCCATCAAGCAATATCCCAAAAAACGGCTTCAAAGTGCCTGATTTACACCATCCCTATATCCACCTGTTTATTGTCCTGTGATGTCACTGCGTGAAGCCACCAAAAACAAACATGGCGGATAGCACAGAAAGGTATAGCATAATAGCTCGGATTCAGACTCGGATTTCAGCGCCGTGAACGATTCAACAGATTACGCATGTATTGAAACGGATGGTTGGAGTGTGGAGGCAGGCACCGAAAACGAAATTAAAGAAGAAACAGAAGCTTTTGAGCCATATGACGACAGACAGCAGCACGGGAGGAAGCGCGGACGAATTTGGCGATCGCCTTCTAACCAACGATTGGTATGTGTTTGTTTGGCATTAAATGTGGGTGGAGGGAAAGCCTGGATGCAAATATAGCAACAAATGAGGCATAATGATGCAATATGTACATACAGCTAGCCTAAATAGCATGTTAGCATCAATTAGCTTGCAGTCATGCCGTGACCAAATATGTCTGATTAGCACACTCCACATAAGCCAATAACATCAACAAAACTCACCTTTGTGATTTCGTTGACTTTATCGTTGAAAATGCATTTGCTTTGAGTGTCGCAGGATATAAACACATTCTTGCCATCTCTGTCGTAGCATAGCTGTCGTCGGTAAATTGTGCGGAACAAACGAGGGACTGTCGCATCTTTTGACCACTGTTGCAACTTGAATCCCTCCCTGTTCGTGTTGTTACACCCTCCGACAACACACCGACGAGGCATGTCTCCAAGGTAAGGGAAAACAGTCGAAAAATCGGAAAATAACAGAGCTGATTTGACTTGGTGTGTGTAATGTGTTTGAGAAAATGGCGGGTTGCTTCACGATGTGACGTCACGTGTGAAAGGTCATCGCTCCGATGGGGAACAATTGAAAGGCGTTTAAATCGCCAAAATCACCCTTTTAGAGTTCGGAAATCGGTTAAAAAAACATAAGGTCTTTATTCTGCACCATCAAGGTATATATTGACGCTTACATAGGTCTGCTGATAATGTTCCCCTTTAAAAGTGTGCCCAGAAGGTGTTGACTTACTTGATGAGCTAGAGCGTCCATTCATGAAGACGTTGACGAACTTCTTCGAGAAGTGCAGGTCCACATCCGGCGTAGAGTCTTCCGACAGACAAGCGGTGGCCTCTCGCCTCACTCCCCCCAAGCGGGAGCAGTCCTCTTCCTCGTCCTCCTCGTACTCCTCCCCGATGGCAGACTCGTAGGGAGAGGAGACACAGTTGTCGTAGACGGTGGCCGAGTCGCTGTCGTCGCTGTAACCTTGGTAGCACTGCCGCAAACTAACGAGTTCTAGCTGAGCGTGCTCGTCCACCACCAGAGTGTATTTGACCGAGTCGTACGACAGGCCGCTGGCATCAGAGCACATTGAAGTCCGTAACAAAGCGGCCCTGCTGCTGCCGCCATCCACCTTTCCTCCCGCTTTTCTCATTCTTTCATCCATAATTATTCTGTCCACATCCTCGTCCTCTCCACAGTAGCTGTCGTCTGTTGCGTCCACATACTCTACTGAAGAACCAGTTCGCAAAATTGCCCCTGCACCGGTTCCTGAGCCCTTCAAACTGAGGTCCAGTGCTAGGGAAGAGTGAGCTGAGAGAGACATGCTTGGCGGCGTGATGAGCGATTCAACACAGGAAGCGTAGGAAGGCGGCGGGATGTAGACTTCTTCGTCTTCGTAGATGGAAGGGTTGGTCCGATCCGGTAGTGGCTGGTAGGGAGGTGGGCCTTCTGTGTCGGAGCTGATGGACATGCGGCCCTGCTCAGTCTGCTGTGAGAGGAAAGGACGGTCCTGTGTGCAAAGAGGCTCCAAGGGGTCAGAGGAACGCCGTACTGGAGTTAAATAAATCTCATCCGTGGGCTCCAGATGAGTGTCCGACTGGTACTGGACCCTTTGTCCACCCCCATCCACCTTCCCCGCCGGATAGAGAGGAGCCGGTTTGTAATTGAGGGGCGGTGGTGGCGGCGCGGGTGGTTTCTCCTGAAACTTTGGCCGCGTCGCTGCCGCGGATGTAGAGCTTTGCGAACGACCGGATGTTTTTGCGTGCCTGCAGGGGGCGTCGGTGGAGGTACCTCTGTCTTTGGTTTGCGCACCACCGCTATGCACCTTGTCCTCGTCGCTCAGGCAGTTGTGCTCGCGTGGAGGCGTTAGCTCGCCTGGAAGACGAGCAAAGACACACAGATTAAGTTTAAGTTAATTAAAGGCCTACTGAAAGCCACTACTAGCGACCACGCAGTCTGATAGTTTATATATCAATGATGAAATATTAACATTGCAACACATGCCAATACAGCCGCTTTAGTTTACTAGATTGCAATTTTAAATTTCCCGCGAGGTATCCTGTTGAAAATGTCGCGGAATGATGACACGTGCGCGTGACGTCACCGGTGATAGCGGACATGTTCTCCCAGCACCGCTCACGGCTAAAAGTCGTCTCTTTTCATCGCATAATTACACAGTATTTTGGACATCTGTGTTGCTGAATCTTTTGCAATTTGTTCAATTAATAATGGAGACGTCAAAGAAGAATGCTGTTGGTGGAAAGCGGTGTATTGCAGCTGCCTTTAGCAACACAAACACAGTCGGTGTTTCCTTGTTTACATTCTCGAAGGTGAAGCTTTACTAAGGAACAGGGCGGTCAACTCAAATGTACTTCTAATGTATATACTCGTTCTTATGCTTTCTGAACTCACTATGTTCTCTGCTGGCTGTACATATCCTACTAAATAAGACCTACACTGTTTCAATGTCCACATTTCTCTGTTGATGCAATTGTTGATGACTGAAGTTCTGATATCAACCAAATCTCCTCATCCCACCCCCCGGATTGTAAATAATGTAAATAATTCAATGTACATACTATGATGATTAACTTGTGTGATGACTGTATTATGTTGATAGTATATACTTGTACCATGAATTGATTAACGTGGACCCCGACTTAAACAAGTTGAAAAACTTATTGGGGTGTTACCATTTAGTGGTCAATTGTACGGAATATGTACTGAACTGTGCAATCTACTAATAAAAGTATCAATCAATCAAAGCGAACATGGTTCCCGACCTAACCCTAACCGCCAGGTTTCGGTGAGAAAATTGTGTCTCTTACCGTAGACATGAGCGGAGCTTGCGTCCTCCTGCAGCTGCGGACTATTACTTCCTCCCACAGGAGACACTGGCGGTCACCACACCCGTGGCCACACCCCTCCGACTTTCAGGTACGACTATATAATCTCACTAAAACACTAGTAACACAATAAGCAGATAAGAGATTTTCCAGAATTATCCTAGTAAATGTGTCTAATAACATCTGAATCGCTCCTACTCCTCGCCTTTTTTTCCCCCTTCTAGTCCTTCACCTCACTATCCTCATCCACGAATCTTTCATCCTCGCTCAAATTAATGGGGATATCGTCGCTTTCTCGGTCCGAATCGCTCTAGCTGCTGGTGGCCATGATTGTAAACAATGTGAGGACGTGAGGAGCTCCACAACCCGTGACGTCACGCGCACATCGTCTGCTACTTCCGGTACAGGCAAGGCTTTTTTATTAGCGACCAAAAGTTGCAAACTTTATCCTCGATGTTCTCTACTAAATCCTTTCAGCAAAAATATGGCAATATCGCGAAATGATCAAGTATGACACATAGAATGGACCTGCTATCCCCGTTTAAATAAGAAAATCTAATTTCAGTAGGCCTTTAAGGATCCCCATTAGTCTACACCGCAGTGGAGACTATTCTTGCTGGGGTACAGTAACACACAGATGGACGGGCAGAGACGACCACAGAAGCTGACCACGCACAAATGCAGTCGTTAAACATAATGCAAACATGACCGACCAAAAGAGGAGCATGAAGGCAGAAATCGTGTTATGTCACCACAATACTGAGAGGATAGTATAAATGATTAGGTAACATATGGCAGGATTACTCAGCTAAAACCCCATTACTTGTCAAACTATGCCAAAGGAAGGGTGATTGACAGGTTATGTCATAATCCATTGCCAAGAGGCGCAGTTACAAGGATTTTACTGCGCATGATACGATGACGTTTTAATGGAGCTGAACATTTAAGAACAGAAAGGCTGAGCCACCAGATTTCCTCATTTAGTGTATCTTAAACCAAAATGTCATTCAAGAAGAACAACATGTACTTCCTTCAGATAAATATTGATAATTTTCACAGTATCATGTTAGACCCGCTCGACATCCATTGCTTTCGGTCCCCTAGAGGGGGGGGGTTGCCCACATCTGAGGTCCTCTCCAAGGTTTCTCATAGTCAGCATTGTCACTGGCGTCCCACTGGGTGTGAATTCTCCCTGCCCACTGGGTGTGAGTTTTCCTTGCCCTTATGTGGTCCGAATGTTGTCTGTCTATCTGTGTTGGCCCTGTGATGAGGTGGCGACTTGTCCAGGGTGTACCCCGCCTTCCGCCCGATTGTAGCTGAGATAGGCGCCAGCTCCCCCCGCGACCCCGAAAGGGAATAAGCGGTAGAAAATGGATGGATGGATGATTGATTGATTGATAATATCAACTTAACAGGACTGTTTCGGTCATTAGAAGATTTGCTTATTTCGAGACTGATTTTTCAGTCAAGCAAGTTTTTGTCTCAACTCCATAATTGCTGTTATTTGGCCATGCACTCAAAAAAATACATTTAAAAGCTCCAACTTAGCACAATTGGCACTGAACTGTTCTTATTGGACTAGTATTGACAGTAGGGATGTAACAATCACAGTAAATGGACCAAAATAATCACGATTATCATTACTATAGCGCAGGGGTGTCCAAACTTTAAAACATGAGGGGACCATTTTGATATTTTTCATTCTCAAACCATAACAAAATATATGGATTCTTTTTTTTTTTTTTACCTTTAGGACTCCCAGGGACCATAGAGGATCTACGTCATTAACATGTTAAAAATAAGTAAAATTATTATTTTCATTTTTTTATGTAACGCTTACAGTAAATCTCTATATCAAATTCAGGTTGATATAAAGTAAAAAAAAAAAAAAAAAAAGGTTTTATGCCTTTTCAGTCAAAGACAACTTTGCTTTTTATGGTAAAACTGAAATAGGCAGTATTTCCCCCATTGCCAAAACCTTCAGAAAGCAATGTTTGATCTGAAGTAAATGGAGCCCTAAAAATATCCATAATGCAGGACACCATTGATTTCAATGTATTATTATTTCTGAGTAATCACAATGAAAAAATAAATAAAATCCCACTAAATATATTTGGGATCCAAAAGGTCCCCCACTCATAAAGTGATACATTTTTTTATTATTATTTGTTTTACTTTCAACACTTAAGTTACGAGATCAACTTCAGATATATCTGTCGATTTTACGTTTGAACTATTATTTTGTTGGTTTTATGCTCTTTTGTCAAAGAAAAAAATGTTTTTATATGGCAACCACACGGTATATGCACAAAATATTTTCCACCTAAAACATTATAAAGTGAAATATTTGAAGTAATAATTCATTATAAAAAAAAACGTTTTTTAACTTTTTTTTAAAATTTTTTTTTAGCATTGGCAATAAGAGCAAAATAAAGAAAAACAAACAGCCTGCATGGCAGCTTTGTGTCAACATTGCAACTTTTCCCCGTTAGATATCACCTCATTCTACTTTTTTTAATGTTTTTTTGGGGCTTTTTTTTGCAGAGCGATTCGAGAATGTGTAGCGGGCCACTAAACAATTAACTGCGGGCCGCAAATGGCCCCCGGGCCGCACTTTGGACACCCCTGCTAGAGCGGTATAGTTGATAGTTCTGAAAAAGCCCTTATACGCACACTGAACTCTTTTGATCAAATATTTTTTCTAAATAACTGAAATAAAAAGACTGTTAGAAATCCCACCATTTTTGCACGTTTTGTGTTTCTTACCTTTTCTTGTTGTTTTAGTGTCAGTATTTTATCTGTCTCAATGGCTAATAGGGGTAACCAAAAATGTGTTTTAAAATTAATCACGATTCTTACTTGGAACGATTCTTAATCGATTCAAACATTTTTTTTTTTTTTTTTTCCTTTCCAACCAGGCAAATCATATTGTTGATGTAGATGCCCATATTTGCTGTACAGATAAGTAAGTAATACAAAAGTTATCAACGCTGTTTGTCTATTTTAAGGAGGAATGTAGTTGAATCATAGAAATGGCAGCAAATGTTATTAAAAAAGCATTGATTATGAGTCAAAACTTGTTTTAAATCTAGAATCGATTCTGGATCGAAAAGTTACCCCAAAGAATTGAGTCAAATCGAATCGTGTGGTGCTCAAAGATTCACTAATGGCTAAGCTTTTATTGATTTAAATATCGGTTTGTATTGTAGCACTTTGGGATGTATTTAAATGAAAAGTGCGTAACAAATACAATCTATTATTATTATTGATTATTTCTGGTAGGCGTTGTTGTGTCCTTAAACGCACCATAAAAAATACCTCTGTCTGGTATTCCTCAGAGTAAAGATTGATCACTGGTCCAAGGGAGCACAGTTTGTTGGTTCAATGTGCACAATTAAATATCTTAGTTCTTTACGCAGCTATCTGTTGAAACAAGTTTAGATAGTAAGTCCAAACATTGAAGAAATGGACTCTTTGCGGATAGTACAAAAATCCTTTCACACAAATAAAAAGGGTAAAAAAATAAATAAATTGGGTCCAGCCCTAGAAAAGTCTTACTTATTTTTTTTCCATGGCAGTGGCAACCCTAGGGCCGATCAATCCATAAATTGGTGGTGTTCACACCAAGGGTAATACATCAGTATAGGATCCATGCTCGAGTTATTAGATCTGTATTTTTATTTTCTCAGAATCTTTGATTTTTAGGTTACTGATTCAAAAAATATTTCCCTGGACACCAGAGGACTGTGAATTAAAAAAAACAAAGGATTTTAATGAGTAGTAGAAAGTAGTTTATGTGTCAGGCTTGCCACTGACAGTTTGTTTGTTTTAGTTTTTCCTCTGTGTGTGTTTAGTATTTCCTGTTTTTAGATCCTGTCAGCGCTCTTATTTTGTCTGTTTCCTGTTTTCCCCTCAGATGCGGCTGATTGGCACCTGGCCACATCTGGTGTCAATCAGCCCGCTCCTATTTGTACCTGCTTTTGTCCTCCAGTCAGTGCTGGATTATTGTCATGACGATGTCACTTCCGTATTATCGCTCCTGTTGTGTCGTTTCTTGTCGTGTCGTTGCAGCGTTACAGTAAGCTATATTTCGGTATCTGTTTATGGCTTACTGTCTTTTGTTCCCTCTTTCCGTTTTGTTTTCATTTTACAAGTAACGACTTCTGTTTTCCTTTTCGCTACCCGCCAGCTTCCACGCTAGGACCCTTTTGTTTTTTGCTAGCTTCCAATCTAAGTTCCTTTTTTGTTTTCTAGCTCCCATGCTAGCTCTCTTAGTTTGTTATCCGCCTCGTGCACGCTTTGTGTTCGTACCCTTTTGTTTGATCTTGTTCTATTATTTTGATCAAATCATGTTTTCTCACTCAACGCCGGCCTCCTTCTCTGCATCTTGGGGTTCGTCACCAACAAACTTTGACATTATGATTTTGTTTAGTTATTGTGTACTATTGACTTTGTTTTGATAAAAAAATTGTACGTAATAAAATAGAATTAAAAACTTGTATAACTAGTGTGCTGATATCTTTAAACTGTCAATAGTACTCCACATTATTAATTAAAAAATGTACTCTCATAGGAATCGGCAACAAAAATCCCTGATCAGATCATCCCTATATTACACAGTTTTTATTTGCAATTCTATAATCCAGTAATACAGTAGCATTTCATGATTAATATCTATAAATGAACATTTTTAATACATTTGATTGAGGAGTGTACAGTGCTTGTTCATTTTGCCAAAAAACATTTTAACAGCATTTACCTCTCTTGACTGAGCACTGTTAGCTTTAAGCTAACTTGCAAAACATCAACATACGTGTAACATTCTGTTAATGACATCGAATGGCTGCATGCCAACCCGGCAGTTACAGTTCATGTGTGGAGTGTGTTAGAGTTGTCCCACTTTTTCTGTGGCTGTGAATGCATCGCTGGTTTACTGTGTGTATTTGTGTTGGTGCAAGTGAAAGAGTAAGACTGGCTACTTTTGAGATGACAGATGTTTCGGCGGGATTACGGCAGAAAGCTACCAGGTTTGCTGAAAAGTGATTGTTGGACCACCTCCTTGTCGTCCTTAAAACGTCTTAAAAACTTACAAATTAAGTGAGTCATTGTTTTATCTGCTTATTGTCACTTGCAACACACAGTTGTATTGCAAAATGGCAAAGAAAAAGTTATCTTTTTATTTTGTTTTCAGAGTTCAGGTTGGATTTTATTTTTAATGTGCTGCGTAAATTTGTTGTGCGCAGAGGACGTGTGAGCAGTGGCGATGAAACTATTCCTTTTTATCGCCACCTCATTTTCAACACACTTCACAAGGCAAAATACTTAAAAGCAGCTGTCAAAATGTCAGGAAGTAACTTGCAGGATGCGTTGTGCGAATAAAAATAGTCACGCTTAACATGTCATAATTACAGTGGTGATATACTAAACTGGGACATTAAGTATTGGATGTGAGAGTTGCATGAGAAAGTTGTACTCGATGTATTTTTGCAGATTTTTCTTCCATATATTCAGAAATAATATTTTACCACTATTAATGAGGATCATGTTATTGAGGTCAATGCTGCCTCACATAATGTTTGTAAAGACACTATAGCTTGGGACAGGTTGCTCTTCACACACACACACACACACACACACACACACACACACACACACACACACACACACACACACACACACACACACACACACACACACACACACACACACACACACACACACACACACACACACACACACACACACACACACACACACACACACACACACACACACACACACACACAACACACACTTATCTTATATCGCTACACTTAACAGTGACCACTGAGAATTCAAAATATATACATTATATAACACAGGCCTGGGCAATTATTTTGGCTCGACGGACCAAATTTAGAGAAAAAGTGTGTGGGGCCGGCATATTTATTTTTTAGGAACACTAATACAAAACCTCACAATAATGTCTGATTGAATGCTAAAAACGTTATGACGGACCACCTTCAACAGAATGGAATTTTAAATTGCATTACTGAATGAGACAGCCAGAAGGTACATGAAAATAAAGAATGTGGGATTTTCAACATTAACTATTAGGGGTGTGGGGAAAAATCAATTCGAATACGAATCGAATCGTTTACGTTGTGCGATTCATTTTTTAAAAAATCTATATATTTTTTTTTTTCTTATTTCTTTTTTATCAATCCAACAAACCACTACACAGCAATACCATAACAATGCAATCCAATTCCAAAACCAAACCTGACCCAGCAACACTCAGAACTGCAATAAACAGAGCAATTGAGAACAAACCAAAAGTAATGAAACAAAAAATGAATATTATCAACAACAGTATCAATATTAGTTATAATTTCAGGATAGCAGTGATTAAAAGTCCCTCACTGACATTATCATTAGACATTTATAAAAATAAAAAAAAAGAACAATAGTGTCACAGTGGCTTACACTTGCATGGCATCTCATAAGCTTGACAACACACTGTGTCCAATGTTTTCACAAAGATAAAATAAGTCATATTTTTGGTTCCTTTAATAATTAAAAAAAATTTACATTATTGCAATCAGTTGATAAAACATTGTCCTTTACAATTATAAAAGCTTTTAAAAAAAAAATCTACTACTCTGCTTGCATGTCAGCAGACTGGGGTAGATCCTGCTGAAATCCTATGTATTGAACAAATACAGAATCATTGTGAATCGGAAAAATATCGTTTTTGAACCGAGTATCGAATCGAATCGAAAAAAAATCGATATATTATCGAATCGTGACCTCAAAAATCGATATTGAATCGAATTATAAGACACCCAAAGATTCACAGCCCTATTAACTATGAATGATAAAACACTGAATATTGACAATAACTGAACGTCACTCCCCCTCTCGGTCGACATGTTTTACAATCAAGCGAAATGGAACGAAAATGCAATAAACACAGCGAAATATGAATGAAAAGGGTCAAAAAAGCACTATCTTCTATCTGAAATATATCACCAAGCTTTAGAACTTTGTTGTAAAAATCTCCTTCCACGTCTGTCCCTGACACCCGCATTTCAGGCTGGCCGCTCTGGAAACACTGTGGAAACGCTCCCCACCCACACTGCTTGGTACCTCATCTGAGCTGCCATAGTAACTAGTATATAATGCAAAAGCACAGATTCCGACCATTGAAATACTTTGTATAGTTCATTACTTACGGGAATTTGAAAACATTAATGCACATCATATTGGCGGCTTCAGTTTCCATCTTAAAGATCGTAAAAAATGTTTTTGGGAATGCCAGATTGAACAGGTTAACGGGCCGCATTAATTTGCCCAGGTCTGTTAGAACAGGTTAATCTAAAGCCTATTTCCTATTTTGTCAATAAGATACCATTCAATTAAACATTTTCATTTGTTTTTTAGGATCATTCAAACCATGTTTGAGCAGCAAAAACTCACCGGTTTTGAGAGGTGAAGATGAGCCGGAAACTTTCTCCTGCCATGTGTATTTTTTCCCAAAAGAGTTGTTGTTTAGCGTGTCCTGTGGAAAAGGAGAGTTTGAGAACAC
Source organism: Nerophis ophidion (assembly GCF_033978795.1). Taxonomy (NCBI): domain Eukaryota; kingdom Metazoa; phylum Chordata; class Actinopteri; order Syngnathiformes; family Syngnathidae; genus Nerophis; species Nerophis ophidion. The sequence goes on from NC_084635.1 coordinate 6,299,049, forward strand.
ATTAAGGAAGCGGTGGGGGGAAAAAAAAAAAGGATCTTTGCATCCGGAGACTCCACGTTTTGTCCCTCTCTCACCCCACAACACACACAAAGCTTTTTTTTCCGGTAAATATGCACTGAATGAGTCTTTTGTCTGAGCGTAGTGGTGTGGATTTAAAGGGAACCAGACCTTTTCCCTACTGGGAATATACAGCAACAAAGATATGTTCAATGCAGATGACAGCAAACATGACATGTCTGGTGTTAGCTTGGTCTATTAATTCCAGAAAGTAGCTTTACTAAGATGTTTCTTTTGAAGTCAAGTGCAAATTGAATGGCAGTAAATTATTATGCTTGTTATGATGATGGCAATTATTATTATTACTTATCATAACTAACAACACAATCATGCACAGCACTGTAACACGGAATGTACTTTCCGAAATATTGATTGTCTTGACACTGAGGTGGGTATTGGTATCGAATAGGGATGTATATATCAATATTCCAAATCAACACCAAATTCGTCAGTTTTACAGTGGGGCAAAAAAGTATTTAGTCAGCCAGCGATTGTGCAAGTTCTGCCACTTAAAATGATGACAGAGGTCTGTAATTTTCATCATAGGTACACTTCAACTGTGAGAGACAGAATGTGGTAAAAAACCCCAGGAATTCACATTGTAGGAATTTTAAAGAATTTATTTGTAAATGATGGTGGAAACTAAGTATTTGGTTAACCATTCAAAGCTCTCACTGATGGAAGGAGGTTTTGGCTCCAAGTCTCACGATACATGGCCCCATTCATTCTTTCCTTAACACGGATCAATCGTCCTGTCCCCTAAGCAGAAAAACAGCCCCAAAGCATGATGTTTCCACCCCCATGCTTCACAGTAGGTATGGTGTTCTTGGGATGCAACTCAGTATTCTTCTTCCTCCAAACACGACGAGTTGAGTTTATACCAAAATGGATACATGGATGATACAGCAGAGGATTGGGAGAATGTCATGTGGTCAGACGAAACCAAATTACAGGCTTCCCAAATGCTGTAATAAATTAAGCATGAGTTGACTTGAAACCGTTTAATGTTGCACTTTTTATATATAGAAGAAAAGTTTTGTCATTTTATTTAATCCAAGCAACAACTTGAGGCAGTTTAATGTGGATTAACGTGGGCAGAATTATTATAGTGTTCCCAATGTTAAAAGGATAAAGCCATTGTTTACAAATTTTGTAAATAAATAACTAAAAAAAATTATATTTTGTTGTTTTCTTTCTGTACCGAAAATGAACCGAACCGTGACCTCTAAACCGAGGTACGTACCGAACCCACATTTTTGTGTACCGTTACACCCCTTATATATATATATATATATATATATATATATATATATATATCTATATACATATATATATATATATATATCTATATATAGATATATATCTATCTATATATAGATATATATATATAGATATAGATATATATATCTATATATATATATAGATATGTATATCTATATATATATATAGATATATATATATCTATATCTATATATATATATCTATATATAGATATATATATATCTATATAGATATATATATCTATATATATATATATACATATACATATACTTCGATAAGGTAGCGACTTGTCCAGGGTGTACCCCGCCGTCCGTCCGATTGTAGCTGAGATAGGCACCAGCGCCCCCCGCGACCCCAAAGGGAATAAGAGGTAGGAAATGGATGGATTGATGGATATAGATAAATGTTTTTTATTTTTTTGTGTTTGTTTTTAAACTGACAATATAAACTTCCAGTGTAACAAATGTAAAACAAAAATGTCTTAAGTTCAGACAAACAGTGTCCTCTCCAGTGGACATCGTAAATTACTTTGAAAAATGTTGATTCTTATAAAGGTTAACGTTTAATAATGTAAATACCTTCACAAATTAATACTTGGCCGCCTTGGCATCAAATATATTTTCCGGGTGATGGTTTATCAAGTAGCTTCTCATATTACTTGTGTTCCCTGAAGTGTAGTGTCACCCAATTTTTTTTTTAACTTATAAAATAAATTAACAAATCCATTTATTGAAAAAAAATGTGGGTTAAAACATCCCAACTTCTGACCGGCTTTATGTGTCGTCTTGGAAACGCTCCAGATGCAGGCGCCGACTTTGCCTTGCAGTATGCAGACCAAAGAGGTTGTGTTTTTGCCAAAGTTTGTTTGTCGGTCTGTTAGCAACGTAACTCTAAAAGTTATAGATGGATCTTAATTTTTTTTTTACTTCAGGAAATGTCTGTAAAAACCATATTTTCTCTCTCATTTTTAACATCCCACACACAGACCTCACATATTTGCGCTACACAGGGAATTTTGGGAGATGTAGTTTACTTCCAGACAGGCCAAAAACTACACTGACCAAGTTTCATTTTACACCGTCATATTTCACGGTATTATTGCGATGATTTTGATACCGAAATACTGCAATATTTATAATAATGTTACACACCTACCGACTACTAATGTTATTTTTCAAAAATATCTATGTCTTGTACGTTATTTTTAGTTGTTTTTTACAGTTAATGTTGTTGTTACATGGTTGATAGTTTTGTTATTTTGTAATAGTGCCTTGATTTCTCAAACAATTGTGGTAATGAGGGAAATATTTGTTATTTATGTACCATTACTTTGTTGTAGATTGATGTATTTTGCATTAAATTTGTTTTCATTATCATAACAATTTATGTTCTCATAATCATAATCAAATAACAAGAAGCAAATGTACAAATGTATTTAACGATAATGACATTTCAAGTTGGTATCAGCCCTGTGTTTATTGGTTTTAGATCGATACCAACATTCCCAGTATTGCCAAACTCTACTTTCTCAATTCAACGCGAGTAAAGCAAACAAACTTAGTGCAAAGATATTGTGCACAAACTAGTCAGTTTATAATTAGTGCAAATGTAAGAATAATAATAATAATAATGATAATAATAATAACAATTATAATAATGAAGTGGGCGGTATAGCTCGGTTGGTAGAGTGGCCGTGCCAGCAACTTGAGGGTTGCAGGTTTGATTCCCGCTTCCGCCATCCTAGTCACTGCCGTTGTGTCCTTGGGCAAGACACTTTACCCACCTGCTCCCAGTGCCACCCACACTGGTTTAAATGTAACTTAGATATTGGGTTTCACTATGTAAAGCGCTTTGAGTCACTAGAGAAAAGCGCTATATAAATATAATTCACTTCACTTCACTTGAACTGTATTTCTTACGCACTTTATATTTATTTTTCTAAAATAAAAAGCTGTAAACTTTCTGTGGTTATTTCCTCTTCCTCTGTCCACCCACCGAAGATGCATGACTCAGTTCCCATTCTTGTGTACCAGGCGGAGACGGAGCCGTTGTCGGGGAAACGAAATAAGTGGGAGCATCTTGCCATGGATACAAAAAGATAGTTGCTAAGGTAAATGACGCACAGAGTGTGAGTATTAGCTTAGTTAATGTGATATCACATGACTGACAACTAGACAACCCCCTCATATGATCTGACACATCATTATACTCATGGATTATCTCTTTCATCCAGTTCCTTGCATTCTCAGGGCATTGCATCCATTGTAAGTGGACTGTTTAGTTTCTCTTAGTTTTGCCTCATGCTCACAGACTTACTGAGAATTGGTCAGATCGAGTCTGGGGAATCGGTGCAGGGCCCAAACTATTTATCCTCCACATGCGCTGGCAAGAATGGTTATAAATGGGTTGTACTTGTATAGCGCGTTTCTACCTTCAAGGTACTCAAAGCGCTTTGACACTACTTCCACATTTACCCATTCACACACACTGATGGAGGGAGCTGCCATGCAAGGCGCCAACCAGCACCCATCAGGAGCAAGGGTGAAGTGTCTTGCTCAGGACACAACGGACGTGACGAGGTTGGTACTAGGTGGGATTTGAACCAGGGACCCTCGGGTTGCGCACGGCCACTGTACCACTACGCCACGCCGTCCCCTTATGGCGTTAGTTTAATTAAAAGATGCAAACAATTTACAATACCATACATCACATTTACAGTTTGTCATTACATGTCCGAAAAGGAATAGAAAAAAGCAGAATTTAGGTTTTCAGAGCAATTTCTGTACTAAATCTGTAACACAAACAGCGAGTAAAAAAATTATAAATAAGCAAGTAATACAATTAATAAGTAAAAAATAATAATACATAACAATAAATAAAGTTGTTATAAAAAAAAGTAAAGTAAGTTATGATTCACATAATGAGATTAATAAGACTATGTCATTTTTCAATAAAGTTCAAGATGTTGATCAGGATTTTTCTTCTTAGTCCTTTGTAAACACTTGGCGTTTGAACAGTTTCTTGAACTGGATACTATTAATACTTTGCTTATTAATCCATCCCATTATATAATTCCATATAATGATTACTTACAGTAAATGTTGTACGTGCATAAAAGTGTATTTCTTCCCGAAGTTTACAGTTCCATTTTGTTGAGAATAATTGTTGAACATTTATGGGTAGCAGGTTATAGTTTGCTTAGCACTAGGTCTGTCAAGAGAATATTTTTTGAATCAGAATAACCACACTCCAGAACTGTGATTATCCATCCATCCATCCATTTTCTAACGCTTATTCCCTTTCGGGGTCGCGGGGGGCGCTGGTGCCTATCTCAGCTACAATCGGGCGGAAGGCAGGGTACACCCTGGACAAGTCGCCACCTCATCGCAGGGCCAACACAGATAGACAGACAACATTCACACTCACATTCACACACTAGGGCCAATTTAGTGTTGCCAATCAACCTATCCCCAGGTGCATGTCTTTGGAACCCACGCATTCACGGGGAGAACATGCAAACTCCACACAGAAAGATCCCGAGCCTGGATTTGAACCAAGGACTGCAGGAACTTTGTATTGTGAGGCAGACGCACTAACCCCTCTGCCACCGTGAAGCCGTGATTAGTCGTGAATTAATTTGGATTATTTTTATACAAGGCAGCACGGTGGAAGAGGGGTTGGTGCATCTGTCTCACTATACAAAGGTCCGGAGCAGTCTTGGGTTCAATCCCAGGCTCGGGATCTTTCTTTGTGGAGTTTGCATGTTCTCTCCGTGACTGCGTGGGTTCCCTCCGGGTACTCCGGCTTCCTCCCACCTCCAAAGACATGCACCTGGGGATAGGTTGATTGGCAACACTAAAATTGGCCCTAGTGTGTGAATGTTGTCTGTCTGTCTGTGTTGGCCCCGCGATGCAGAGTTAATTTTGACAGCAAAATTTGATTTAGTTTTAGTCATAGTCTTTTGACTAAAATGTAATTTAGTTTTAGTCATAATTTAGTTATTTAAATTGTTTTAGTTTTTGTCTAGTTTTAGTTGACGAAATATCATAAGATTATAGTCGACGAAAACTACAGTAGATTTAGTCGACTAAAGGGTAATATGTAAACTTTCCCTTCAATTTCTGAAAGTCAAAGCAAAACAGCGGAAAAATCACCGATACAAGTCGTGAATTAATTTGGATTATTTTTATACAAGGCAGCACGGTGGAAGAGGGGTTAGTGCATCTGCCTCACTATACAAAGGTCCGGAGCAGTCTTGGGTTCAATCCCAGGCTCGGGATCTTTCTGTGTGGAGTTTGCATGTTCTCCCCGTGACTGCGTGGGTTCCCTCCGGGTACTCCGGCTTCCTCCCACTTCCAAAGACATGCACCTGGGGATAGGTTGATTGGCAACACTAAAATTGGCCCTAGTGTGTGAATGTCAGTGTGAATGTTGTCTGTCTGTCCGTGTTGGTCCCGCGATGCAGAGTTAATTTTGACAGCAAAATTTGATTTAGTTTTAGTCATAGTCTTTTGACTAAAATGTAATTCAGTTTAAGTCATAATTTAGTTATTTAAATTGTTTTAGTTTTTGTCTAGTATTAGTTGACGAAATATCATAAGATTATAGTCGACGAAAACTACAGTAGATTTAGTCGACTAAAGGGTAATATGTAAACTTTCCCTTCAATTTCTGAAAGTCAAAGCAAAACAGCGGAAAAATCACCGATACAAGTCGTATTTTGATGAAAATCATGTCTCAAATGTAGTATTTCACGAGTAAGCCGTGTAATAAACGGGATAACGTCGAGTGAGTTGTATGTTGTGGAAAATGCTTACCTGTGTGTGGATTTCGGGGTGATTGGACTGTAAATGTCCCTTCAAGTTTGTTGTGTTTTTCCCCGTAATCCTCCCGCTACATTTCTTACACAGCGTCTTGTTATCTTTTATCCATCCATTTTCTACCGCTTATTCCCTTTCGGGGTCACGGGGGGCGCTGGCGCCTATCTCAGCTACAATCGGGCGGAAGGCAGGGTACACCCTGGACAAGTCACCACCTCATCGCAGGGCCAACACAGATAGACAGACAACATTCACACTCACATTCACACACTAGGGCCAATTTAGTTATCTTTTACGTGACATAAAAATTTTCCCTAATGTCCTCTCTCCTCTTCCTCCCCGGCATTGACATGTTGTCTTCTGCAGTCTCAAACGCAAACTACGTTTACGTAACTTCCTTCCCACGGCGCTCTGATCGGTTCTCTTCCCAACTCCTCCCGCCTCTTCCTAACGAAATGAGTTCCGATTGGATCTCGTCTCTGGCAGACATTTTCGTCTCGTTTTTATCCGTTGACGAATATATCAATACACCTCGTCATCGTCTTAGTCCACGAAAATTATTTTTTATTTAGTTATTGTCTTGTTTTAGTCAGGAAAAAAAAGGTCGTTGACGATAACTATGACGAAAATTTTTCGGCAAGAAAATGAACACTGCTGCGATGAGGTGGCGACTTGTCCAGGGTGTACACCGCCTTCCGCCCAATTGTAGCTGAGATAGGCACCAGCGCCCCCAGCGACCCCAAAGGGAATTAGCGGCAGAAAAAAGATGGATTGAATATGATATGAATAACATTTGCTGAAGAAAATACTCCAATATTTGTATACAAATGTTATTTGGTAGTCAGAATGTCAGACAGGAACATTTTTTTAATGATTTGCTGAACTGCAAGTCATTGATTTGCTCAAAACTTGGTGACAATAAGTATACTAGGAATTAAGTCTACATAACAAAGCTATTTGTAATAATATTGCAAAGGTACTGTTACTTATCTATAATGTAGTAAACACACTCACACAACTTAACATAATTCACCATTTAAATCTGCATTAACTCTTCTAGTTTAAATAGGTTTTGAAACAAACAAGCTTGTTTACCGTTTCAGATTCATTTACCATGAATTGATTAACGTGGACCCCGACTTAAGTTGAAAAACTTATTCGGGTGTTCCCATTTAGTGGTCAATTGTACGGAATATGTACTGAACTATGCAATCTACTAATAAAAGTATTAATCAATCAATCAATCATAAGATGACAATGTTAAAATCTTTTTTTGGTACAATGCGATCTCAGCTCCATTACTCACAGGTGACCTATGTTCTCCAGTAAGCAAAAAAAAAATTCACGTTTAGCCCGTAGTTGCAACTTGATGCTCTAGTTTGTATAGTACAGTTGCTTCATCCTTGCTGTAATTGTGACTTTCCAAGCTATTGTACGACAAATCTGCTGTAGTGATACGAATTACATCTTCTAGCAGGATTTGGTCCTCACAGATGTTAAGTGGTTTACATGTGGTTGGCTTTCCGTTTAGCAACGACTGATGTTTAACTTAACTGTGGTACTTCTGTTGACAACATAGACGCAGGTAAATCGCCGGCATAGTGTTGTTTTCTGCTTGTTGTCAATGTAGCATGCATGCTATCGACGCCATCCTTGAGTATGTGTTTTGCTTTAAGATGGTAGAAAACCCCGTTTCCATATGAGTTGGGAAATTGTGTTAGATGTAAATATAAACGGAATACAATGATTTGCAAATCCTTTTCAACCCATATTCAGTTGAATGCACTACAAAGACAAGATATTTGATGTTCAAACTCATAAACTTTATTTTTTTTTGCAAATAATTAACTTAGAATTTCATGGTTGCAACACGTGCCAAAGTAGTTGGGAAAGGGCATGTTCACCACTGTGTTACATCACCTTTTCTTTTAACAACACTCAATAAACGTTTGGGAACTGAGGAAACTAATTGTTGAAGCTTTGAAAGTGGAATTCTTTCCCATTCTTGTTTTATGTAGAGCTTCAGTCGTTCAACAGTCCGGGGTCTCCGCTGTCGTATTTTAGGCTTCATAATGCGCCACACATTTTCGATGGGAGACAGGTCTGAACTGCAGGCGGGCTAGGAAAGTACCCGCACTCTTTTACTATGAAACCACGCTGTTGTAACACGTGCCCTGACATTGTCTTGCTGAAATAAGCAGGAGCGTCCATGATAACGTTGTTTGGATGACAACATATGTTGCTCCAAAACCTGTATGGACCATTCAGCATTAATGGTGCCTTCACAGATGTGTAAGTTACCCATGCCTTGGGCACTAATACACCCCCATACCATCACAGATGATGGCTTTTGAACTTTGCGTCCATAACAATCCGAATGGTTATTTTCCTCTTTGTTCTGGAAGACACCACGTCCACAGTTTCCAAATATAATTTGAACTGTGGACTCGTCAGACCACAGAACACTTTTCCACTTTGCATCAGTCCATCTTAGATGAGCTCGGCCCCAGCGAAGCCAGCGGCGTTCCTTGGTGTTGTTGATAAATGGGTTTTGCTTTGCATAGTAGAGTTTTAACTTGCACTTACAGATATAGTAGCCAACTGTAGTTACTGACAGTGGGTTTATGAAGTGTTCCTGAGCCCATGTGGTGATATCCTTTACACACTGATGTCAGTTTTTGATGCAGTACCGCCTGAGGGATCAGCGGTCCGTAAAATCATCGCTTACCTGCAGTGATTTCTCCAGATTCTCTGAACCTTTTGATGATTTTAACGGACCGTAGATGGTAAAATCCCTGAATTCCTTGCAATAGCTCGTTGAGAAATGTTGTTCTAAAACTGTTCGACAATTTGCTTACAAAGTGGTGACCCTCACCCCATCCTTGTTTGTGGATTACTTAGCATTTCATGGAAGCTGCTTTTATACCCAATCATGGCACCCACCTGTTCCCAATTAGCCTGCACACCTGTGGGATGTTCCAAATAAGTGTTTGATGAGCATTCCTCAACTTTATCAGTATTTATTGCCACCTTTCCCAACTTCTTTGTCATGTGTTGCTGGCATCAAATTCTAAAATTAATGATTATTTGCAAAATGTTTATCAGTTTGAACATCAAATATGTTGTCTTTGTAGCATATTCAACTGAATATGGGTTGAAAATGATTTCCAAATCATTGTATTCTGTTTATATTTACATCTAACACAATTTCCAAACTCATATGGAAACGGGGTTTGTACCTCAGTTTCATCTCAAGTTCTCTTTTGAAGTAAAATTGCCCGCCTCTCATCAAACCGTGTAACAATGCGTGAGTCTTAATCTTCATTCACTTTTGATAAGGCGATCATTTATTTTTATTAATCAGGTGTTGACACGTTAACATTGACAGCCCGACGTTGTACAAAATTTTAGTTGTTTGCAAATCATTGAAATTCAATATTTTTGGATTAATAAAAAAGGGTTTGTTTGTTCTCTATATTCAAAATAATGTGTTATTCTGACTGACCTATTTTGTAACACAATTAAGTGAATGAAGTGTACTTATGTAGTTATTTCCCCATATTTCTACATAATAACTCAGGTCCGGTAACACTAGCTAATAGTAGGAAATATGTAGTGATTTTTGGTCCAGTACATATTTTGCTTTATTCATTATTAAAACATTTCTCTCATTAATTATTACACCCTAAAATCTGATTTATTTCACCCATTCACTGTTTACTCCTTCTCTTTGCATTTGTGTTTGACTTCCTCTTTTTTGGGGCGGTATAGCTCGGTTGGTAGAGTGGCCGTGCCAGCAACTTGAGGGTTGCAGGTTCGATTCCCACTTCCGCCATCCTAGCCACTGCCGTTGTGTCCTTGGGCAAGACACTTTACCCACCTGCTCCCAGTGCCACCCACACTGGTTTAAATGTAACTTAGATATTGGGTTTCACTATGTGAAGCACTTTGAGTCACTAGAGAAAAAGCGCTATATAAATATGATTCACTTCACTTCTTTTGCTGTTACCGAATTGCATTATTTAAGTTTTACTTAGTCTCTTTTTGTCAAGCCATCTTTTTAATTTGTTAATTTCTTCTGTAATTATTTGTATTAGACTTTGTATGTTCTCTCCTGAACAAAATACAGTTGTGTCATCTGCAAATAGTACTAATTGTAAGTCCTTTTTAACTTTACAAATGTCGTTTTTATAGAGTTTGAACAATTAGGGTCCCCAGTATTGATCCCTGGGGTATGCCACAAATTATATTTGGCGCCGTACATGTTTTTTGCCTATCTTCATCTATTGCGTCCTGTTAAGTAGCTTGTTATCCACTTCAAAATATTCTGATGCCATTCCAGTCTAATTTCTTAATTTTGATTTTGTATTAATTGCGTCAAACGCTGTAGTTTGAGCCATTACCACAGAGTGATTGGGTTTTGTCTTTTGTGGTGACACCTCTGCCAGCACAACAATAGTCTCTCGTTAGCATTCCCTTCAGTTTGATTGATACTTTTATTAGTAGATTGCACAGTTCAGTACATATTCCGTACAATTGACCACTAAATGGTAACACCCCAATAAGTTTTTCAACTTGTTTAAGTCGGGGTCCACGTTAATCAATTCATGGTACAAATATATACTATCAACATAATACAGTCATCACACAAGTTAATCATCATAGTATGTACATTGAATTATTTACATTATTTACAATCCGGGGGGTTGTGGACATTGAAACAGTGTAGGTCTTATTTAGTAGGATATGTACAGCCAGCAGAGAACATAGTGAGTTCACATAGCATAAGAACAAGTATATACATTAGAAGTACATTTGAGTTGTTTATAATCCGGGGAGACTGGATGTGAATGGAGGAGGGTATTAGTAAAGTGTTGAAGTTGCCTGGAGGTGTTGTTTTAGAGCGCTTTTGAAGGAATATAGAGATGCACTTACTTTTATACCTGTTGGGAGTGCATTCCACATTGATGTGGCATAGAAAGAGAATGAGTTAAGACCTTTGTTAGATCGAAATCTGGGTTTAGCGTGGTTTGTGGAGCTCCCCCTGGTGTTGTGGTTATGGTGGTCATTTACGTTAAGGAAGTAGTTCGACATGTACTTCAAGGAGGTGTAGCGGATTTTATAGACTAGGCTCAGTGCAAGTTGTTTGACTCTGTCCTCCACCCTGAGCCAGCCCACTTTGGAGAAGTGGGTTGGATTGAGGTGTGATCTGGGGTGGAGGTCTAAAAGTAACCGGACTAGCTTATTCTGGGATGTTTGGAGTGTAGATTTGAGGGTTTTGCAGGTGCTGGGGTACCAGGAGGTGCAAGCGTTATCGAAGAAGGGTTGAATGAGAGTTCCCGCTGGAATCCTCAAGGTGCTTTTGTTGACCAGAGAGGAGATTCTGTGGAGGAATCTCGTTCTTTGGTTGACCTTTTCGATCACCTTGGTTGCCATTTTATGACAGGAAAGATTAGCCTCTAGAATGGAACCTAGGTAGGTGATCTCATCCTTCCTGGTGATAACAATGTCATCCACTTTAGTAGTGAAGTCACTGACTTTAAGAAGGTTGATGTGGGACCCAAATAGGATGGATTCCGTTTTACCTAAGTGTATGGATAGCTTGTTGTCAGCGAGCGAGTTCTATCAATGGTCAAAGAAGCAGCCGAAGGAGACTATCATAACCATTTCTTAATCAGATAACGGTGATTTTATTGAGTAGAAAGTATGTGATCACAGATGAGCTGAAGTTTAAAATGCATATAAGACTTGTACAAACATACCTAAAACAAATGTGTTGCGACCAGATGGGAGATTAGCAGGACTCAGGATTAATCCTGATATCATGTTGGTCTTTCTGTCTAGTGCATTTACTCAAACAGCCTTATAAAGACCAGACGGCAAAAATAATACCTGCCGTGTAGGTCTGATTTTGAAAAACAACATTTACCGTATTTTTCGGAGTATATGTCACACTGGAGTATAAGTCGCACCTGCCGAAAATGCACAATAAAGAAGGAAAAAAAAACATATATAAGTCGCACCGGAGTATAAGTCGCATGTTTGGGGGAAATGTATTTGATAAAACCCAACACCAAGAATAGACATTTGAAAGGCAATTTAAAATAAATAAAGAATAGTGAACAACAGGCTGTACGTAATATGAGGCATAAATAACAACTGAGAAGGTGCCTGCTATGTTAACGTAACATATTATGGTAAGAGTCATTCAAATAACTATAACATATAGAACATGCTATAAGTTTACCAAACAATCTGTCACTCCTAATTGCTAAATCCCATGAAATCTTATACGTCTAGTTTCTTACGTGAATGAGCTAAATAATATTATTTGATATTTTACGGTAATGTGTTAATAATTTCACACATAAGTCGCTTTTGAGTATAAGTCACACCCCCGTCCAAACTATGAAAAAAACTGCGACTTATAGTTCGAAAAACACGGTACTTACTAGAGCAGGGGTCACCAACGCGGCGCCCGCGGGCACCAGGCAGCCCATTAGGACCAGATGAGTCGCCCGTTGGCCTGTTCTAAAAAAAACTCAAAAAGCAGCACTTACCAGTGAGCTGCCTCTATTTTTTAAATTGTATTTATTTACTAGCAAGCTGGTCTCGCTTTGCTCGACATTTTTAATTCTAAGAGGGACAAAACTCAAATAGAATTTGAAAATCCAAGAAAATATTTTAAAGACTTGGTCTTCACTTGTTTAAATACATTCATTTATTTTTTTTACTTTGCTTCTTAATACAATTTTTGAGAAAAAATACAACCTTAAAAATGATTTTAGGATTTTTAAACACATATACCTTTTTACCTTTTAAATTCCTTCCTCTTCTTTCCTGACAATTTAAATCAACGTTGAAGTAAATTTATTTATTTTATTGTAAAGAATAATAAATACATTTTGATTTAATTCTTCGATTTAGCTTGTTTTTTCCACGAAGAATATTTGTGAAATATTTATTCAAACTTATTATGATTCAAATTCAAAATAATTATTCTGGCAAATCTAGAAAATCTGTAAAATAAAATTTAAATCTTATTTCAAAGTCTTTTGAATTTCTTTTAAAAATGTTGTTCTGGAAAATCTAGAAGAAATGAGGATTTGTCTTTGATAGAAATATAGCTTGGTCCAATTTGTTATATATTCTAACAAAGTGCAGATTGGATTTTAACCTATTTAAAACATGTCATCAAAATTCTAAAATTAATCTTAATCAGGAAAAATTACTAATGATGTTAATTTTTTCAAAACGATTCGAATTAGCTGGTTTTTCTCTTCATTTTTTTGGGTTGAATTTTGAAGAGTTGAAATTGAAGATACACTATGTTACAACATTTTATTTTCATTTTGTTTGTGTTTTCTCCTCTTTTAAACCATTCAATATGTGTTTTTTTCATCATTTATTCTCTACAAAAAAACCTTCCGTAAAAGGAAAAAAAATGTAAGACGGAATGACAGAAAGAAATACCAATTTTTTATATATATATTCATTTAGATTTACCTATTCAAAGGTCCATCCATCCATCCATCCATCATCTTCCGCTTATCCGAGGTCGGGTCGCGGGGGCAACAGCCTAAGCAGGGAAACCCAGACTTCCCTCTCCCCAGCCACTTCGTCTAGCTCTTCCCGGGGGATCCCGAGGCGTTCCCAGGCCAGCCGGGAGACATAGTCTTCCCAACGTGTCCTGGGTCTTCCCCGTGGCCTCCTACCGGTTGGACGTGCCCTAAACACCTCCCTAGGGAGGCGTTCGGGTGGCATCCTGACCAGATGCCCGAACCACCTCATCTGGCTCCTCTCCATGTGGAGGAGCAGCGGCTTTACTTTGAGTTCCTCCCGGATGGCAGAGCTTCTCACCCTATCTCTAAGGGAGAGACCCGTCACCCGGCGGAGGAAACTCATTTGGGCCGCTTGTACCCGTGATCTTATCCTTTCGGTCATGACCCAAAGCTCATGACCATAGGTGAGGATGGGAACGTAGATCGACCGGTAAATTGAGAGCTTTGCCTTCCGGCTCAGCTCCTTCTTCACCACAACAGATCGGTACAACGTCCGCATTACTGAAGACGTAAATTGAGCAAATTGGCTATTTCTGGCAATTTATTTAAGTGTGTATCAAACTGGTAGCCCCTCGCATTAATCAGTACACAAGAAGTAGCTCTTGGTTTCAAAAAGGTTGCTGACCCCTACTAGACAAATGACATTGAACAGCACCAAATGCAGATGCCAGGCAGAATATTGATTTCCAAAAAGCCACTGCGGTCAGAATCTCTGGTTGTTTAACCATGAAGTCTGCCAAAAGATACAGCCCTGAGTGTCCTGTTACATTTTTTTTTTTCATTCACTGACCTGGAAACAGTCACCCAGTTCCCTGTGTGCCTACTTTACTTGCAACGCTGTGGCACTCTGAATAACACTAGCGAGAAAGCATCGACACGCATTCTTGCGTAATCACCTCGAGCAAAGCGGTAAAAAGTTTCTACGGCATCAGTTCCTTTATCTGTTAGCATAGTTATACTACAATTAATCCTGGATTTGGAATGTTGCCGATTGCTCACAAATATTATGAGAAACAAGAACACATGTTTTTTTTTTTAGGATTTTAATGATGATAAAAAAAAAAACACTTTATGGCTGTCGCCGTCGTAGCCTTCAAAGCCCTCTAAAACAACTTCAAAAACCTCCATCAACGTTTTATGTACACACTGCAAGTCTATATATAATGTAGTAACACACCTATATATATAGGTATAGCTCGGTTGGTAGAGTGGCCGTGCCAGCAACTTGAGGGTTGCAGGTTTGATTCCCGCCTCCGCCATCCTAGTCACTGCCGTTGTGTCTTTGGGCAAGACACTTTACCCACCTGCTCCCAGTGCCACCCACACTGGTTTAAATGTAACTTAGATATTGGGTATCACTACGTAAAAGCGCTTTGAGTCACTAGAGAAAAGCGCTATATAAATATAATTCACTTCACCTGTTCATAGCAACTTGTAATCTGTACAATATTTACCGTATTTTGGTAATTTTAATCATTTCCAGGACTAATTTCTTCCGTGCGTTGTTTTCCGTTTCCATAGCACTCCTGACTTATGGCAACAACTGCTTTCTACTTACTGATACAAAGGCATGTGAATTTGCACAATACAAAGAAAGTGATTATTTTTGGTCAAATGAGGATTCACAACCTTATCTTTTTGAACCTGAATATAAGGAGGATGAACAACTGCTTTCCCATGATATTTATTATTATAACAATGCCAGAATTCCAAAGTTTTCTTATAAAATGCTGACTTTGTGTCAAGTAAAAATGGACACTTTTCATGAAATTGCCCACATTTTAAGCTTTTCTTGTAAAACTGCGACTGTTATCGAGTAAAGTTCCAACTTTTATCATAATATCGCTACCTCTTTAGGACCAACCTTTCTAGGTCTATAAAGATTTGTATGTACAACATTAATAATATATACATACTATGCGTCTGCCTCACAATACGAAGTTCCTGCAGTCCTGGGTTCAAATCCAGGCTTGGGATCTTTCTGTGTGGAGTTTGCATGTTCTCCCCGTGAATGCGTGGGTTCCCTCCGGGTACTCCGGCTTCCTCCCACTTCCAAAAGCATGAACCTGGGGATAGGTTGATTGGCAACACTAAATTGGCCCTAGTGTGTGAATGTGAGTGTGAAGGTTGTCTTTCTATTTGTGTTGGCCCTGCGATGAGGTGGCGACTTGTCCAGGGTGTACGCCGCCTTCTGCCCGATTGTAGCTGAGATAGGCGCCAGCGCCCCCCGCGACCCCAAAGGGAATAAGCGGTAGAAGATGGATGGATGGATGGACGTACTATGCAAATATATATATATATATATATATATATATATATATATATATATATATATATATATATATATATATATACATATATATATATAAAAAAAGCTTGTTGTGAAAAATGAGTTGGGATTTCACAAGGAAAAAGTCACAATTTCACATGAAAAATTTTGAATTTTTCAACAGTATTAATAATAAGTCGTCATTTTACTCAACGGCCCTGCGATGAGGTGGCGACTTGTCCAGGGTGTACACCGCCTTCCGCCCGATTGTAGCTGAGATAGGCGCCAGCGCTCCCCACGACTCCAAAAGGGAATAAGCGGTAGAAAATGGATGGATGGGATGGAACTACTGCTTATAGAAGCCAGCACAAAGAATGGGTGAGACGTTGCGACGTTGATAATGCATTGCTAGCCACCAAGAACAAGACCATTTTTTAAAAGTTAGAATTTTAAAAAAAAAATACTTTTGTCAACTTGTCTCTCACAATGATTGTGAACAATAGACAAAATTCCCCAAAAATATTGCAGTTCCCCTTTAAGGGTGAGTTACATTTGTTAATTTGGGATAGGATTGAATATGATGTGATATACTTTATTTATTCTAAAATGGGGACATTATGTGGTTGCGGTGCAGATTTAAAAACAAAGTACCTATAAATGACATTAAAAAAGTATTATCTTTTCATTGTCCATTGCTTCTCTACGTTTGATCTCGCTTGTGGCTGCGGCACCGATGCTTTTCCCCGCACTTATGATGTGGGCCGACCTCAACACGTTACGAGCGTATGTCTGTGCCATTAAAGGAAATGATTGGGTTACGTTTTACAGCTCTAATAATAATTTAACAATCTGTTTATTATTGTGGTTGTACCTTACAGGGCTGTACAACTGCACTGCATCACCCTGAGGTCGTGTACCATAAGTTTTCCCAAATACAGTCGTGGTCCAAAGTTTACATACACTTGTTAAGGACATAATGTCATGGCTGTGAAGAGTTTCCAATAATTTCTACAACTCAGATTTTTTTGTTTGTCACAAAAAACATTCATGAAGTTTGGTTCATTATTGGGTTACGTTTTAAAGCTCTAATAATAATTTAACAATCTGTTTATTATTGTGGTTGAACCTTACAGGGGTGTATAGGCGGTATAGCTCGGTTGGAAGAGCGGCCGTGTCAGCAACTTGAGGGTTGCAGGTTCGATTCCCGCTTCCGCCATCCTAGTCACTGCCGTTGTGTCCTCGGGCAAGACACTTTACCCACCTGCTCCCAGTGCCACCCACACTGGTTTAAAAATGTAACTTAGATTTTGGGTTTCACTATGTAAAGCGCTTTGAGTCGTTAGAGAAAAGCGCTATATAAATATAATTCACTTCACTTCATTTATGAATTAATTATGAGTCTACTGAAAATGTGACCAAATCTGCAGGGTCAAAAGTATACATACGGCAACATACATTATCAATTTTGGTAATGTAGAAAAGTTACAATCAAATCAGCTTCATAGCATGGCCTCTTAACTTCATGTGAGTGATTATGATTGACCACATCTGTTGACTTCTCTGAGCCCGTTTAAATAGGGCTCATGTGATGCAGTCATTAGACTCGGTTACAAACGCGACAATAGGAAAAGCCAAAGGAACTCAGCACCAATCTGAAAAAACAAATCATTGACTTGAACAAGTGAGGAAGGTCACTTGGAGCCCTTTCAAAGCAGCTTAAGGTCCCAAGAGCAACTGTGCAGACGATTATCCGTAAGTAAAAAGTGCATGGCACAGTTTTGTCACTGCCACGATCAGGAAGAAAACGCAAGCTATCACCTGCTGCTGAGAGAAAATTGGTCAGGATGATCAAGAGTCAACCGAAAGCCACCAAAAAGCCAGTCTGCAATGAACAGGAAGCTGCTAGAACACAGGGGTCAGTGTCCACAGTCAAGCGTGTTTTGTATCGCCATGGACTGAGAAGGAAGCCCTTGGTTCAGAAGCAACACCTTAAGGCTCATCTAAAGTTTGCTACTGATCACACCAAATATTAACATTGCAGTATGTATACTTTTGACCCAGCAGATTTGGTCACATTTTCAGTAGACCCATGATAAATTCATTAAAAAAAACAAAAAAACTTAATGAATGTTTTTTGTGACAAACAAGTATGTGCTCCAATCACTCTATCACAAAAAAACTAAGAGTCGTAGAAATTATTGGAAACTCAAGACAGCCATGAGATTATGTTCTTTAAAAGTGTATGCAACCTTTTGACTGTAGCTGAACATGTAAACAAACTATAGAATAGAGGCGAATTTCTACGCCACTGCAAAATGAAATGCGAGACAAAACCAGAAGATATGCGATTCACTGCACATTTCCATGATTGCAGACATAATTTCTGACGCGGTAATACCTAAGCAAGTGTCAAGTAAGTAAAAATAAGTGACAATGCAGGAGACAGGATGACTTCCTGAGAGCGAGCAATTATTTCCTTCATCCTTTCTAGTCCTGACAGTTTGAACAAAGACAGGGAACTCGGAACAATCGCACAGCGGCATTGACAGCCATTTTTCCACCTCAGAGAAAGTGGACGAATGGAACACAGTGGATCATGTTGACAGCCTGCAAGCCCGGAGCAGTGGGTGTGGAATCACCCACAAGATGCATCATCATGTAGACTTTCCAGCGTGGCATGGATAAAGTATGAATAAATGTCAAATATAATCTAAATATATATATTCACAATATTGATGGGTGGTTATAGATCCTGTGGGACTCAAAACAATGCAATAATTTCAAACCTGAGGCTATTTCAAAGCAAAATGGACATGGAGCAGCTGAGTTTAGCAAGGATAATTAAGTAGAAGTATTTGTTATGATCCGTTTCCCGGATCATATATGGTTTTGGGTTTTGAGTCTTTTTGTGTTTCTTGATTATTTCTTGATTGTAGCTGAGATAGGCGCCAGCGCCCCCCGTGACCCCGAAAGGGAATAAGCGGTAGAAAATGGATTGATGGATGGATGGATGGATTATTTCTTGACTCTTTCGATCCCTGGTTTGTGCACTTCCTCGTTTTGTCTGGTTACCTTGGTTTCACATTTGTCCCGCCTGCTCTTGTTTTTACGCGCACCTGAGTTTGATTGTGTGCTTGAGTATTTAAGCCTGTTTTCAACCTCAGTTCTTCCTGGATGTTTTTTTTTTTTTTGCAGTAGGCAACAGTCACAATGGCATTTCCTTATCTCTTGTACCTTTGCTAAGTAGCTCCTTAGCTTCCATGCGCCCGGCACGCTCTTCTTGGACTTTTTGGACTGCATGCTAAGTTTAGCGCAGGGGTCGGGAACCTTTTTGGCTGACAGAGCCAAATATTTTAAAATATATTTCCGTAAGAGCCATATAATTTTTTTTTTTTAACACTGAACACAACTAAACACGTACATTTTTAAGTAAGACCAACACTTCTAGAGTATAATAGGTCTCTTATCCTTTGTAATAACATTGTTTTCTGAAGCTAACTGTGGAGGGGGCGTGGCCTACGGGCCTGCAGCGACAGGTGCGTAGATGGCCCACCTGGGCCTTGTTATCTAATCACCTGTCGCTCTGCGCTCTGTTATAAGCAGCAGCCAGGCGGAGAGACTGGGTTTGGGCTGGAAATACTATTGCTGGAAAGCAACTAAGAGACTTATTTAATAAAAATATAAAATATTGTCACCCTGAAACAGGCTCTCATGTCGTTGCTTGGGGGTCTGAAAAACCCCCAGGAGGGCAAGCCCCACACTAACCAATAATAAAAAAATAACTTCTTACCATTAACGCAACTTCTTGAACAGGTGCGGTAAAAAACGGATGGATGGATTAAAAATGCATGAGAATGTTTTATAATTTTAACATTATATTTAACACTGTGATTACAAGTGGAATTATTCATTACTTATCGTGTTAAGCAACGTCAGGTCAGATTTATCAGAGAGCCAGATGCAGTCATCAAAAGAGCCACATCTGGCTCTAGAGCCATAGGTTCCCTACTCCTGGTTTAGCATTAGCTTCCTGTGCGTAGGCACGCGCTTTATTTTGACTTTTGTACTAGTGTTATGTGATAATTTTTATATTAAACCATGCTCTTACCTGCTATTCCTGCCTGTCTGGTCCTCGTGCATCTTGGGGTGACACCACGCACATACAAAATGCGTTCCCGACGTAACGGTATTTGTATTTCAAAAATATGTATTCAGAGACAAAACTTTTTGCACAAACTAAAGCCAACCAAGATTTTCAGCCATGTTTACCAAATCATGGTTTACAATGTACGAGAAACATATTATTGAACATCTGTTGAAGATATGTTCCTCTAGAGTTGAGACAAGCTGAACCAGAAGTTTAAAGCTAACACAGCACAACACAGTCTAAAAAAAAAAGATACAGTAGCACCGCGTTCCACAACCTTCCTCGTAACTCGAAACACTCGTTTGTCAAATGAGCCTAGCCCATTGAAATGAAATAAAACCTGTTTAATCTGTGCTTGGCCCAAACTAAACATCACACTGTTAACCTTTTGAAAAGAAAAACACAACTTTTAGATAGGAAATATTGTTTGAACAACTGTGAAGTGAAGTGAATTATGTTTATATAGCGCTTTTCTCTAGTGACTCAAAGCGCTTTACATAGTGAAACCCAATATCTAAGTTACATTTAAACCAGTGTGGGTGGCACTGGGAGCAGGTGGGTAAATTGTCTTGCCCAAGGACACAACAGCAGTGACTAGGATGGCAGAAGTGGGAATCGAACCTGCAACCCTCAAGTTGCTGGCACGGCCACTCTACCAACCGGTGGGTGGGGTTGAGGTGTGTGGGGGGGTATATTGTAGCGTCCCTGAAGAGCTAGTGGTGCAAGGGTTTCTGGGTATTTGTTCTGTTCTGTTTATGTTGTGTTTGTCTCGAAATGTGTTTGTCATTTATGTTTGGTGTGGGTTCACAGTGTGGTGCATATTTGTAAAAATGTTAAACTTGTTTGTACGGCCACCCTCAGTATTACCTGTATGGCTGTTGACCAAGTATGCCTTGCATACACTTGTGTGTCTAAAACGCAGTAGATATTATACAAATGTACCATGGTACAAACAACTACAGTAGTACAACACGTCTTCCTATGAGGAAGCAGTGCCTGGGGACTATCCTATTTCTGGGGCTGAGGTCGTTGAGGTAGTTAAAAAGCTCCTCGGCGGCAAGGCCCCGGGGGTGGACGAGATCCGCCCGGAGTTCCTTAAGGCTCTGGATGCTGTGGGGCTGTCTTGGTTGACAAGACTCTGCAGCATCGCGTGGACATCGGGGGCGGTACCTCTGGATTGGCAGACCGGGGTGGTGGTTCCTCTTTAAGAAGGGGGACCGGAGGGTGTGTTCCAACTATGGTGGGATCACACTCCTCAGCCTTCCCGGTAAGGTTTATTCAGGTGTACTGGAGAGGAGGCTACGCCGGATAGTCGAACCTCGGATTCAGGAGGAACAGTGTGGTTTTCGTCCTGGTCGTGGAACTGTGGACCAGCTCTATACTCTCGGCAGGGTTCTTGAGGGTGCATGGGAGTTTGCCCAACCAGTCTACATGTGCTTTGTGGACTTGGAGAAGGCATTCGACCGTGTCCCTCGGGAAGTCCTGTGGGGAGTGCTCAGAGAGTATGGGGTATCGAACTGTCTTATTGTGGCGGTCCGCTCCCTGTATGATCAGTGCCAGAGCTTGGTCCGCATTGCTGGCAGTAAGTCGGACACGTTTCCAGTGAGGGTTGGACTCCGCCAAGGCTGTCCTTTATGAAATAATGTAATAATATTGTTCAGCATTTGCCTTCAGGAGCAAACTTTTGCAGGAGTCTCCTACAGGCTGCTTGTCCTTCATGTAACGATAGGAACTAGAGCAGGGGTAGGGAACCTATGGCTCTAGAGCCAGATGTGGCTCTTTGGATGACTGCATCTGGCTCTCAGATAAATCTGAGCTGACGTTGCTTAACACGATAAATAATGAATAATTCCACTTGTAATCACAGTGTTAAAAATAACGTTAAAAATATAAAACATTGTCATGCATTTTTATGTTTAAGAAGTTGGTAAGAAGTAATTTATTTATTATTGGTTAGTGTGGGGCTTGCCCTCCTGGGGGTTCTTCAGACCACCAAGCACTGACATGAGAGCCTGTTTCAGGGTTACAATATTGTTTTATTTTTCAATAAGTCTCTCAGTTGCTTTCCAGCAATTGTCTTTTACTCTTTCGTTCTCGCTCGCGCTCTGGTTTCTAGCCCCAAGCCCGTCTCTCCTCCTGGCTGCTGCTTATGACACAGCAACAGGTGATTAGATAAAAAGGCCCAGGTGGGCCGTCAACGCACCTGTCGCTGATTTGGAGGCCGGTACTGGCAACACCCCGCTTCGCTGCAGGCCCGCAGGCCACGCCCCCTCCACAGTTAGCTTCAGAATAACAATGTTATTACAAAAAATAAGAGACCTCTCTAGAAATGTTGTTTTTTCACAAAAATGCATGCGTGTTGTTGTGTTTAGTGTTAAAAAAATACTATATGGCTCTTACGGAAATACATTTTAAAATAGTTGGCTTCTTGGCTCTCTCAGCCAAAAAGGTTCCCGACCCCTGAACTAGGGAATGGATGTCGGCTAGGAGAAATCAGCGTTGACATGAAAGTGATATGTTTGTCTGTGTCCCAAAGATAACGCTCGACCACAAAGTTTGTTGAGTCAGCAATTCTCAATATTTTTATGGATAAATCTGTGTTGTTTTCTGTGGAGGATGGCCCCAGTTTGTGTGATGGGAGTGACGCTGAGGCAGGGCTGACTCGCACAATAGGCTGCCAACCAGTGGGAGATCTTTTCAATGGTACATTTCTCCTCCGTCGCACAGTGCCGAGGTTTGTGTCGATCTCTGAGCGGCGCTCAAATGTGCAGTCCACAGTTAAATCAATTCTTATGTAAATGAAGCGGGAAAAGCAACGTGTAACAATGTATTATCTCTTGATAACTAAAACCCTGTGACAAATACTACTTTAACCGAAAGTGAAAGTGCTCGTAACTCAAAATGATGCACCCAATATAAAGCATATCAAAAAGCAGAGCGACAGTTTGTGTCTCAAATGCAGTTGAGGTACCACTGTATTTGCTATTTTTATTATTCTTTAACTCTATTCATTTACCGTGTTTTCCGAACCATAGGTCGCACCGGATTATAAGATAAGATAAGATAAGATAGTACTTTATTTATTCCGTCAGGAGAGTTCCTTCAGGAAAATTACAATTTTCAGCACAATCCCATTCAAGATCAGACAAACATTACAGGGAGACAGAACAGGATCGCTGACGGGTCTGCCGGCTTCCAGCGCCCCTTACAAAAAAGATGACACTGCCGATAAATGGTCTATTTTTGATCTGTTTTGATACACAGTATAATGTGCACGGGATTATAGGGTCCGTTAAAAGAGTCATATTATTGTTTTTTTTTTTTTTTAAATGTAAAACACTTCCTTGTGGTCTAAATAACATACAATGGTGGTTATTTGGTGAAAATTTTACATAGATTATGTTTTGCTGATCATCTTCAAGCCGCTTTCTGACAGTCGCTTCAGGATGCGCCGTTTCGTGGGCGGTCCAATTTACGTGGCTCACCTTCGGCAGCGTCTTTTCTCCGTCATATTTGTTGTAGCGGTGTAGCGTGCAAGGACGGGAGTGGAAGAAGTGTCAAAAGATGGAGCTAACTGTTTTAATGACATTCAGACTTTTACTTAAATCATTAACGGAGCAGAATCTCCTCAACCGGAAACCACACCGGAAATGTGTCCCGTGAAAAATCGTTCGACAGGAACTCTCTAATAACTAAAGTACCTTGGGTTAATAATGTAAACTCACTACACCGGTATGTTTTAGCGCTTTCATGGTGAGTTTACTGACAGATATAAGTAATACATTTACATTATTTGATATTAGAAATGGCAACAGTGGAGGATAAATGTCCCATAACAAGAAGATAGAAAAAAAGAAGAATCTTATCGACTACGCGTCGCCACAGACTACAAAGGCAGATGCGCGCAATTTTTCAGGATGAATACAGATCAGCACCAGAAGGTAAGAAAAGTTGCTTTTGCATAATATTGCGAAACAAACCACCAGATAATATGTCTTAATTTAAACAAACACCATAATTATACCCGAATGTTGAAACACATCGAGCGGTGCGGCTTCATAGCTTACCGAAGTCGTACCAAAACAATTTGATAGATTTCTAAGGGCCATGTGTAATGTTCTATATTTTCAATGGAACACATAACATGTTGATGTTTTTTACTTGAGTCATCTTGCCATCATAGTGCAGCCTACACTTACCTCTTATGTTTGACTGCCATGTACTGGTCACACTTGTCATTATACCATGTAAATAAATGATAAATGGGTTGTACTAGTATAGCGCTTTTCTACCTTCAAAGTACTCAAAGCGCTTTGACCCTACTTCCGCATTTACCCATTCACACACTGATGGAGGGAGCTGCCAAGCAAGGCGCTAACCAGCACCCATCAGGAGCAAGGGTGAAGTGTCTTGCTCAAGGACACAACGGACATGACGAGGTTGGTACTAGGTGGGGATTGAACCAGGGACCCTTGGGTTGCGCACGGCCACTCTCCCACTGTGCCACGCCGTCCCAAATGTACCAAATAAAATAGCTTCGAGGTGGGTAAGCTCAACCAAACTTATTCCTTACATTAGGCGCACCGGGTTATAGGGCGGACTGTTGAGTTTTGAGAAAATAAATGGATTTTAAGTGTTCCTTATAGTCCGGAAAATACTGTAGTTTCATGAAAGCAACTAATTACATTAAACAGTATAAAGATAAACCATCCATCCATCCATCATCTTCCGCTTATCCGAGGTCGGGTCGCGGGGGCAACAGCCTAAGCAGGGAAACCCAGACTTCCCTCTCCCCAGCCACTTCGTCTAGCTCTTCCCGGGGGATCCCGAGGCGTTCCCAGGCCAGCCGGGAGACATAGTCTTCCCAACGTGTCCTGGGTCTTCCCCGTGGCCTCCTACCGGTTGGACGTGCCCTAAACACCTCCCTAGGGAGGCGTTCGGGTGGCATCCTGACCAGATGCCCGAACCACCTCATCTGGCTCCTCTCGATGTGAAGGAGCAGCGGCTTTACTTTGAGTTCCTCCCGGATGGCAGAGCTTCTCACCCTATCTCTAAGGGAGAGGCCCGCCACACGGCGGAGGAAACTTATTTCGGCCGCTTGTACCCTTGATCTTATCCTTTCGGTCATGACCCAAAGCTCATGACCATAGGTGAGGATGGGAACGTAGATCGACCGGTAAATTGAGAGCTTTGCCTTCCGGCTCAGCTCCTTCTTCACCACAACGGATCGGTACAACGTCCGCATTACTGAAGACGCCGCACCGATCCGCCTGTCGATCTCACGATCCACTCTTCCCCCACTCGTGAACAAGACTCCTAGGTACTTGAACTCCTCCACTTGGGGCAGGGTCTCCTCCCCAACCCGGAGATGGCATTCCACCCTTTTCCGGGCGAGAACCATGGACTCGGACTTGGAGGTGCTGATTCTCATTCCGGTCGCTTCACACTCGGCTGCGAACCGATCCAGCGAGAGCTGAAGATCCCGGTCAGATGAAGCCATCAGGACCACATCATCTGCAAAAAGCAGAGACCTAATCCTGCGGTCACCAAACCAGAACCCCTCAACGCCTTGACTGCGCCTAGAAATTCTGTCCATAAAAGTTATGAACAGAATCGGTGACAAAGGACAGCCTTGGCGGAGTCCAACCCTCACTGGAAATGTGTTCCACTTACTGCCGATAAACCTAATTGTGTTAATCATTATTCAAGGTCCAAACTACTAAAATATTATTTCAATATTTGTTGACAATATTTTGAATTTTTTGCCATCACTGACTGACAAAATACAGAGTGTGAGCGATGACGTAACACATTAATCAGATGACTTTAATGAGCATTAGTTTCACACTTTGACCTCCACGTTGTAGATAAGCTTGTTCACGGAACACCCAGACTCATTTTCAAGATGGGCAAAGTTGAAGTGTGCCGATGACATCTCACTAATTGTGTGTGACGGAATACATTCAGGGCTTCACGGTGGCGGAGGGGTTAGTGCGTCTGCCTCACAATACGAAGCTCCTGCAGTCCTGGGTTCAAATCCAGGCTCGGGATCTTTCTGTGTGGAGTTTGCATGTTCTCCCCGTGAATGCGTGGGTTCCCTCCGGGTACTCCGGCTTCCTCCCACTTCCAAAGACATGCACCTGGGGATAGGTTGATTGGCAACACTAAAATTGGCCCTAGTGTGTGAATGTTGTCTGTCTATCTGTGTTAGCCCTGCGATGAGGTGGCGACTTGTCCAGGGTGTACCCCGCCTTCCGCCCGATTGTAGCTGAGATAGGCGCCAGCGCCCCCCGCCACCCCGAAAGGGAATAAGCGGTAGAAAATGGATGGATGGATGGATGGAATACATTCAAACAGTATAAATCGGTACAGGCTGAAATAATGTTGACTCTTGCTGCTGTGTTGGATCCGCTTTGGACTGGACTCTCGCGACTGTGTTGGATCCATTGTGGATTGAACTTTCACAGTATCATGTTAGACCCGCTCGACATCCATTGCTTTCCTCCTCTCCAAGGTTCTCATAGTCATCATTGTCACTGACGTCCCACTGGGTGTGAGTTTTCCTTGCCCTTATGTGGGCCTACCGAGGATGTCGTAGTGGTTTGTGCAGCCCTTTGAGACACTAGTGATTTAGGGCTATATAAGTAAACATTGATTGATTGATTGATTGATTGATTCTGTGGGTTGTCAGATCTCATCCCTCAGATCTGTCTGTGTGTCCACTGACACTATGCTGCACATTTTAAGGAAATAAATCAGGTAAAGGACCTATTTGCTGGCTATAGCTGTGGATGAGATAAGGATTTCACGTCCATTCCATAATAAGGGATGACGCCAGCAAAAATTACCCATTTTTTTTCAAAACAATTTGTTACCACAACCTTCATAAACTGTTAAAACCTGGGAGTAAAAACTCAATCTGATCCCGATTGCCAGTCCAACTACAGGACCCTTTCAACTAACCGGCCCCAGCAAAGATCCATTCTGGATTGACAAATAACCAACTCCATAGTCACATGCTCATGAACTGTATATTTGTGTGTACTTGTGAGGATGCTGCCAACACCAAACGCGATCATCCGTCCTAAATTTAGAAATCGTAACACGAGCAAACGACACGAGTCACCAACAAACGCGACCAACACAAGCAGAAATAACAAAATAATTTCTCGACAAAAGAGCTTGTTGCCTCTCAAGGAAAATGCAAAGACAATTGATTCACTTGATCTTCACCAAAAGAGGATAATCTTCCACGCTTGTGTGTGTAAATGTGTGAGATGACTCTACCTGTGTTCGTGGCACAATTGGAAAGAGGTTAAGGGTTGTGGGTCTCTTGGGCCGGTAGGTATCCATGGTAACCGGTAGTGTCGGGTCCTTGGTGACCGGCGGAGGCGCGATGGAGGCCTTGCAGGACTCTTTGTCGCCGCGGTAACCGTCGGCGCCGTCAATAAGGTCCAAATGGAGCATCTCAGCCTGGAGCTGACCGACGGCGCCGAGCTCTGCCCTCCCCGGCCGGCTATTGGTCCCTCGTCTCACGTGGCCCTGCAGTGATTGGAAGGCACATCCTGTTAGTTGTAGCCCAGATAGAGAAACACAGAGAGAGAGAGAAAGAGCGTGAATGTGATGAGGAGACCGAGGCCGGCCAATTAGAAGCCTCTCTCGCTGTGGCTTGCAGACTCTCACTGCCAACACTGAGCTGCTTAGAGCCCAAAGGCAGCCGAGGATATTCTATGGTCAGGATGTACACCCACCCACCCTTCCACCCCCTTCTTGACTCGACTAATCAGTGTTCAGCAGCACAGCTCTGCTTTTATTTTCTTCAACATACACAGATGGGACTGGGAGACGCTTGGACTTGGCCGAATAATCCTCACTAAGTTGCCAGTTGCTTGGCAGCACTATTAAGACGGACATTGTGGTTATTTTTAAAGCAGATAGATGGATAGATAGTACTTTATTGATTCCTTCAGGAGAGTTCCTTCAGGAAAATTAAAATTCCAGCAGCAGTGTACAGAGTTGAGATCAATTAAAAAAAAAAGTAAAAAGTAAATAATGGGGGTTTAAATGGAAACAAAATAGAGAAATATTACAAAAAGAATAAAAACAATGGGAATAACAATTAATCAGATGACTTTAATGAGCATTAGTTTCACACTTTGACCTCCACGTTGTAGATTATATAAGCTTGTTCACAGAACACCCGGGCTCATTTTCAAGATGGGCAAAGTTGAAGTGTGCCGATGACATCTCACTAATTGTGTGTGACGGAATACATTTAAACAGTACAAATCGGTACAGGCTGAAATAATGTTGACTCTTGCTGCTGTGTTGGATCCGCTTTGGACTGGACTCTCGCGACTGTGTTGGATCCATTATGGATCGAACTTTCACAGTATCATGTTAGACCCGCTCGACATCCATTGCTTTCCTCCTCTCCAAGGTTCTCATAGTCATCATTGTCACCGACGTCCCACTGGGTGTGAGTTTTCCTTGCCCTTATGTGGGCCTACCGAGGATGTCGTAGTGGTTTGTGCAGCCCTTTGAGACACTAGTGATTTAGGGCTATATAAGTAAACATTGATTGATTGATTGATTGATTGATTCTGTGGGTTGTAGAATATAACAAGACAAAGTAGGCAGTAGTGACCATGTCATGAAAACGTATTGCACTGTTATTGTTTTGCATCCCCTGTCATCCTAGTACCCCCCGTCCCAGAGAGGAGTTGTACAGTCTAATGGCGTGTGGGACACATGAGTTCTTGAGTCTATTAGTCCTGCACTTGGGATGAAGCAGTCTAGAACTGAACAGGCTCCTCTGGCTACTGATAACACTATGCAGAGGGTGACTGGCATCATCCAGGATGCTCACTAGTTTGTCCACAGTCCTCTTCTCTGCCACCGTCACCAGTGAGTCCAGTTTCATTCCCATTGTAGAACCGGCCCGCCTGATCAGTTTCTCAAGTCTGGAGCTGTCCTTCTTAGATGTACTGCCCCCCCCCCAGCACACTACCATGTAGAACAGAACACTGGCAACCACAGACTGGTAGTACATCCACAGGAGTTTTCTACAAATGTTGAAGGAGTGCAGTCTCCTCTCCTCTGTCCTTTCTTGTACTGGTGGTCCGTGTTAACAGTCCAGTCCAGCTTATTGTCCACCCAAACCCCGAGGTACTTGAATGAGTCCACGGTCTGTACCTCAACTCCCTCGATCACAATAGGTTGTGACCGTGGACTCGACCTCCCAAAGTCAATGACCAGCTCCTTGGTCTTTGACGGATTGAGCTGCAAGACGTTCGTGTGGCACCAGACAACAAAGTCCCTCACCAGGTTCCGAAACTCCTCCGAAACTATTAAACTACAGTCAAAGATGCATCAGTATTTCTAACTTTAAAAAAAAAATAAGTCTGTAAATTAAATAATGGTTATACAATAGGGAGAGAGAAGCGTGATTTAATAGCTTCAATGTTCCCGAAGCAAAATGTAATCAAGTTTCCCATAAGGCAGGGGTCGGGAACCTTTTTGGCTGAGAGAGCCATGAAAGCCAAATATTTCAAAATGTATTTCAGTGAGAGCCATATCATATTTTTTTAACACTGAATACAACTAAATGTGCATTTTGAAGTAAGACCAACATTTTTAGAGTATAATAAGTCTTTTATTATAACAATGTTATTAATAAGTCTTTTATTCTTTTATCCTCCTGTCTTGGATCCGCTTGAACTGAACTCTCACGGCTGTGTTGGAGCCACTATGGATTGAACTTTCACAGTATCATGTTGGACCCGCTCGACATCCATTGCTTTCGGTCCCCTAGAGGGGGGGGGTTGCCCACATCTGAGGTCCTCTCCAAGGTTTCTCATAGTCAGCATTGTCACTGGCGTCCCACTGGATGTGAATTCTCCCTGCCCACTGGGTGTGAGTTTTCCTTGCCCTTTTGTGGGTTCTTCCGAGGATGTTGTAGTCGTAATGATTTGTGCAGTCCTTTGAGACATTTGTGATTTGGGGCTATATAAATAAACATTGATTGATTGATTGATTTAATAACATTGTTATTCTGAAGCTAACCAATAATAAATAAAATGTCATGTCTGTTGATCATGTTTTTGTTTGGCCATGTGCTGTTTGTCCTTTGGACTCTTTAAGTCCCTGTTTTTTTCCCACTCCCTTGTCTGGTTTCCTTGGTTACTCATTTTGTCCACCTGTCTCCGGTGGACAAAATGCCCGCTCACCTGCTTCCCGAGCACTAATCAGAGGCAGTATTTAAGCTCATCTTTGCCAGTCAGTCGCCCTGGCGTCAATGTGATCTTTTTTTGCTCTGTGCTGACTTGTTTCATGCCTTGCCATAGTTTCGTGCTTCATGCCACGCCAAGTAAGTTTTGTTTGATTTATGTTCTTAGTCTGTTTATGCGTTAGCTTTGTTCCTTAGCCCAAGTTGTGCCTCCGCTGTGAGCGATTTTTGTTTGTATCATTTTTCAGTTTAAATTAAATCGTGTTTTTACCTAAATGCCATGTCCCGAGTAGTCCGTCTGCCTTCCTGGGGGAACGAACCTGCAGCAAGCTGCGACCCCCCCATCGTGACATAAAATACTTCTTACCATTAATGCGACTTCTTGAACAGGTGCGGTAGAAAACGGATGGATGGATTTACATGCATGAGAATGTTTTATATTTTGCACGTTATTTTTAGCACTGTGATTATGGTGTTAAGCAATGTCAGCTGAGATTTATCTGAGAGCCAGATGTAGTCATCAAAAGAGCCACATCTGGCTCTGGAGCCATAGGTTCCCTACCCCTGCCATAAGGGGACAGCTGACTGTTGCTCATTTCAAATAACCTTCAAATCATAATAAAGCTTCCAGGGACTGTCAACCTATATGACAAGTAGGGTTTGGTCCGATACCAGCAAAATTATCTCAGCTTGCATCTCAAGTCTCCCATGTAATCCCCGATGCAAAATTTGGGATATGCCCTCCCTGAGAGTATTTGTTCTGTTGTGTTTATGCTGTGTTACGGTGCGGAGGTTCTGCCGTAATGTGTTTGTCATTCTTGTTTGGTGTGGGTTCACAGTGTGGCGCGTATTTGTAACAGTGTTAAAGTTGTTTGTACGGCCACACTCAGTGTGACCATTATGGCTGTTGACCCAGTATGCCTTGCATTGTGAAAAGCCGTGGATGTAATGTAACTTGGACGGTACCAAAAGGCAGGTTTATTGGCGCTCTGTACTTCACCCTACGTCCGTGTACACAGCGGCGTTTTAAAAAGTCATAAGTTTTACTTTTTGAAACCGATACTTTCCGATACTACATTTTAAAGCATTTATCGGCCGATAATATCGGCAGTCCGATATTATCGGACATCTCTAATATATAATTTATATTTATTTATTTATTTATTTATGAAAGAGACATTTTTGTAAACAAGTTAAATGTTTTTAATGATAATACAAGCAAGTTTAATACATATAGATTATTATCTTTCATGAAGACAAGAATATAAATTGGTGTATTACCTGATTCTGATGACTTGCATTGATTGGAATCAGACAAAATTCCCAATA
The DNA here is from genome assembly GCF_033978795.1 of Nerophis ophidion. Taxonomy (NCBI): domain Eukaryota; kingdom Metazoa; phylum Chordata; class Actinopteri; order Syngnathiformes; family Syngnathidae; genus Nerophis; species Nerophis ophidion. Next base: position 6,330,742 of record NC_084635.1, read on the forward strand.
GTGCTGATAACGTCTGTATTTTTGAATGGAAGAGAAAAAAATAATTCTCTCCAATACCACATGAAAGTGTTTTTTTTTTTTGGCATCTTTTTAGTCCAGCTTCCATACTTGTTTTTATACACTTTACAAGAAATACAATGGTGACAAACTCTGAAGCTTGCTGAGACTCTTATTTTGTCAGCGCCAGGCTTTTATTGTGAAGACAGGAACTGCGCAGGTAGAGCGCGAGAGTGTTGAAATAAAAAGTATTTCTCGCCTTCCTGTTGGTAATTTTTTCTTACTAATTACCTCGCAGAAGCCAGCGTCATTTCCCAAGACCCTCGGGTGCCGTGAATGTCAATCAAGTGACCAAAGTGACGTCTGGTTGAAGATTGATAATGGCTAATTTTTAAGTTTATTTTTTTTAATGCCCGGCTGGCGATCAACTGACACACATCGACTGGTTGCTTGCGATCGACGTAATGGGCCCCCCTGTTGTAGGCTTTAAGGCGGGGGTGTCCAAAATGCGGCCCGGGGGCCATTTGCGGCCCGCAGGTCATTTTTTAACGGCCCCACGGCACATTTTAAAAATACGATTGAAAAATGTTCAAAACGTAAAAAGTTATGTAAAAGAGCAAACGGGTGAAATGTAACAAGAACATGTTGCAATGTTTACTCTAATAACACAAAGCTGCCATGCAGGTTGTTTCTTTCTTTAAAAAATAATAATGAATCAAAATCAATGTCATTATGAATTATTGAGCTATTCAAGGCTTCGATTACGTCACGTTAAATTTTCCACTTTGAGATATTTTTGGGGATAATGTTGCATATTTTGTGTTTGCCATATAAAATACTGAGCTGTTTTTTTAAAGCAGGGCCTATAATGAACAAACAAAAAACAAACGATAAAACTTATAATTGACAGATAGATCTGAAGTTGATCTCGAGATTATTTTGTTAAAAGTAAACAGTAAAAAAAAGATATTTTTTTTTTAACACTTTAAAGGGGAACATTATCAGCAGACCTATGTAAGCGTCAATATATACCTTGATGGTGCAGAAAAAAGACCATCTATTTTTTTAACCGATTTCCGAACTCTAAATGGGTGTATTTTGGCGAATTAAACGTCTTTCTGTTTATCGCTCTTTTTGCGATGACGTCAGAACGTGACGTCACCGAGGTAACACACCCGCCATTTTCATTTCCTCGAACACATTACAAACACCGGGTCTCAGCTCTGTTATTTTCCGTTTTTTTGACAATTTTTTGGAACCTTGGAGACATCATGCCTCGTCGGTGTGTTGTCGGAGGGTGTAACAACACTAACAGGGAGGGATTCAAGTTGCACCACTGGCCCGAAGATGCGAAAGTGGACATTTTACCGGCAATGACAGACATGGCACAGAGATGTATGAATAACCCGCAGATGCATTTGCAACGATAAAGTCAACGAAATCACAAAGGTGAGTTTTGTTGATGTTGTTGACTTATGTTCTACTCAGACATATTTGCTTGCGGCGTGACTGCCAGCTAATCAATGCTAACATGCTACGTTAATCGATGCTAACATGCTATTTACCGGTGGTGCTAAAGCAGACATGGCACAGAGATGTATGGATAACCTGCAGATGCATTTGCAACTATATTACGTTTCTTTCCACCCACATTTAATGAGAAACAAACACTTACCAATCGAAGGATTTAAGTTGCTCCAGTGTCAAAAGATGCGAAAGTCCTGATCGTTTGGTCCGCACATTTTATCGGCAATGCTAACGCAGCTATTCGGCCATGCTATGGCTATGAATAGCGTCAATAGATATTCGCTCAATAGCTTCAGTTTCTTCTTCAATACTTTCATACTCCAACCATCTGTTTAAATACAAGCGTACATCTGTTGAATCGCTTAAGCCGCTGAAATCCGAGTCTGAATCCGAGCTAATGTCGCTATATGTTGCTGTGCTATTCGCCATTGTTTGTTTGTATTGGCAGTTCTGTATGACGTCACAGGAGAGCGAAAAAAAGGCACTTTAAAGCTTTTTTTAGGGATATTACGGGAGATGTAAAATTTTGAAAAAAACTTCAAAAAATACAACAAGCCACTGGGAACTGATTTTTATTGTTTTTAACCCTTTTGAAATTGTGATAATGTTCCCCTTTAATGAGTAGGACCCTTTTGGATCCCCAATAATTTTAGTGTGTTTTGTTTTTAAGTGTCATTACTCAAAAATTAATAATGAATTAAAATCAATTCATTATTAAAATAAAAACATCCATCCATCCATCCATCATCTTCCGCTTATCCGAGGTCGGGTCGCGGGGTCAACAGCCTAAGCAGGGAAACCCAGACTTCCCTCTCCCCAGCCACTTCATCTAGCTCTTCCCGGGGGATCCCGAGGCGTTCCCAGGCCAGCCGGGAGACATAGTCTTCCCAACGTGTCCTGGGTCTTCCCCGTGGCCTCCTACCGGTTGGACGTGCCCTAAACACATCCCTAGGGAGGCGTTCGGGTGGCATCCTGACCAGATGCCCGAACCACCTCATCTGGCTCCTCTCCATGTGGAGGAGCAGCGGCTTTACTTTGAGTTCCTCCCGGATGGCAGAGCTTCTCACCCTATCTCTAAGGGAGAGACCCGCCACCCGGCGGAGGAAACTCATTTGGGCCGCTTGTAACCGTGATCTTATCCTTTCGGTCATGACCCAAAGCTCATGACCATAGGTGAGGATGGGAACGTAGATCGACCGGTAAATTGAGAGCTTTGCCTTCCGGCTCAGCTCCTTCTTCACCACAACGGATCGGTACAACGTCCGCATTACTGAAGACGCCGCACCGATCCGCCTGTCGATCTCACGATCCACTCTTCCCTCACTCGTGAACAAGACTCCTAGGTACTTGAACTCCTCCACTTGGGGCAGGGTCTCCTCCCCAACCCGGAGATGGCATTCCACCCTTTTCCGGGCGAGAACCATGGACTCGGACTTGGAGGTGCTGATTCTCATTCCGGTCGCTTCACACTCGGCTGCGAACCGATCCAGCGAGAGCTGAAGATCCCGGTCAGATGAAGCCATCAGGACCACATCATCTGCAAAAAGCAGAGACCTAATCCTGCGGTCACCAAACCGGAACCCCTCAACGCCTTGACTGCGCCTAGAAATTCTGTCCATAAAAGTTATGAACAAAATCGGTGACAAAGGACAGCCTTGGCGGAGTCCAACCCTCACTGGAAATGTGTCCGACTTACTGCCGGCAATGCGGACCAAGCTCTGACACTGATCATACAGGGAGCGGACCGCCACAATCAGACAGTCCGATACCCCATACTCTCTGAGCACTCCCCACAGGACTTCCCGAGGGACACGGTCGAATGCCTTCTCCAAGTCCACAAAGCACATGTAGACTGGTTGGGCAAACTCCCAAGCACCCTCAAGAACCCTGCCGAGAGTATAGAGCTGGTCCAGTGTTCCACGACCAGGACGAAAACCACACTGTTCCTAATAAAACATAATAAAAACATAATACTGAATAATGACACATTTTTTTTTTTTTTTTTACCAAAACCCTATGGGGTCCCTGAGATCAAGACTGAGTGGAGGTCGAAATTTATATTTTTATACATATATTGTATTGTTTTTTAAAATAAAAAATATCAGAATGGCCCCCACTTGCTTTGATTTTTCAGGATGCCGCCCTCAGTGGATAAAGTTTGGACGCCCCCGCTATAAGGCTACTAGGAGCAAGCGGCTACACATAGCGAAGCACACACTAGCAAACAAGGTAGGCATGGCTAACAGGTGGCCTGAATTAAACAATATTGTAGTCTAAAAACAGTGGATGTACTGAGGGCTGCAGCTATTGATTCTTTTAGTATTCGAGTAATCTATCGATGAATTATTTGTCCAAACCAGGGGTAGGGAACCTATGGCTCTAGAGCCAGATGTGGCTCTTTTGATGACTGCATCTGGCTCTCAGATAAATCCTAGCTGACATTGCTTAACACGATAATTATGAATAATTTTGCTGGTAATCACAGTGCTAAAAATAACGTACAAAATATAAAACATTCTCATGCATTCAAATCCATCCATCCGTTTTCTACCGCACCTGTTCAAGGAGTCGCATTAATGGTAAGAAGTATTTTATGTCACGATGGGGGGGTTGCAGCTTGCTGCAGGGTCGTTCTCCCAGGAAGGCAGACGGACTACTCGGGACATGGCATTTAGGTAAAAACATGATTTCATTTTAACTAAAAAAAATATACAAACAAAAATCGCTCACAGAGGAGGCACAACTAGGACTAAGGAACAAAGCTAACGCATAAACAGACTAAGAACATAAATCAAACAAAACTTACTTGGCATGGCATGAAGCACAAAACTATGGCAAGGCATGAAACAAGTCAGCACAGGGCGACTGACTGGCAAAGACAAGCTTAAATAGTGCTCGGGAAGCAGGTGAGCGGGCATTTTGTCCACCAGAGACAGGTGGACAAAATGAGTAACCAAGGAAACCAGACAAGGGAATGGAAAAAAAAACAGGAACTTAAAGAGTCCAAAGGACAAACAGCACTTGGCCTAACAAAAACATGATCAACAGACATGACATTTTATTTATTATTGGTTAGCTTCAGAATAACAATGTTATTAAAAAGAATAAGAGACTTATTATACTCTAAAAATGTTGGTCTTACTTAAAAATGCACGCATTTAGTTGTATTCAGTGTTAAAAAATACGATATGGCTCTCAGGGAAATACATTTCGAAATGTTTGGCTTTCATGGCTCTCTCAGCCAAAAAGGTTCCCGACCCCTGTTCTAAACAGATAAAACATTGCATATTTTAGGGAAAATTGTTGAAATAACCTTGAGTCTTTTTTTCTAATAAATGCATAACAACTTTGAAATAGCATTTTTAACATCTGTGCATTGATGTAAAAAATTACAACTTTTTTGCAGTTTCCCACCACAGAGATCAGAGTACCTATTCATTACTGCTCTTATGTGCGCTCTACCGCAGTGTCCGGGTGGAAACTATGTCCGACTATTAAAAGTTCCAGAGCAATTCACTCAGTCCTGATGTTATCATTTTATTAGATACACTATTCAAACGAATAATCAAAGCAACAGGATATAAATTAAACCTCTTTTCGAATTCAATTAATTGATTTTATCAATTAATTGTTGCAGCCCTCGATGTAATCTAGTTCAACTTCTTGTAGCTGAAGTGGTTTTGTTGTTACATCACAATTTTAGCTATTTTAAATTATCAATAATTAGTTGTCAATTATATATTTCTGTTACACCTTTTAGCAATTAAAGAACAGGTTAGCATACATCACATTTCTGTGTGCATAGACGATAATTATGCATGTACAGTTTAGTGTTGTCCGGATACCAATATTTTGGTACCGGTACCAAAATAATGTTGATACTCTTCGGTACTTTTCTAAATAAAGGGGAACACAAAAAAATGCATTATTGGCTTTATTTTAACAAAACTCTTACAGTACATTAAACATATGTTTATTATTGCAAGTTTGTCCTTAAATAAAATAGTGAACATACAAGACAACTTGACTTTTAGTAGTAAGTAAGAAAACAAAGGCTCCTAAATTAGTTGCTGACATATGCAACAACATATTGTGTCATTTTCTACTATTTCGTCAAAATTAGTAAGGACAAGTGGTAGAAAATTAATTATTAATCTACTTGTTCATTTACTGTTAATATCTGCTTACTTTCTCTTTCAACATGTTTTATATACACTTCTGCTAAAATGTAATCACTTATTCTTCTGTTGTTTGGATGCTTTACATTAGTTTTGGATGGTACTTTTCAGAGGCGGTATAGTACTGAATATGATTCATTAATATCGCGGTACTATACTAATACCGGTATACCGTACAACTCTAATAAAGTCTTACGTTTTCATGACAGCAATAAACATAAAAACAAGTTTTAAAATCAGTATACAATATGCTAACAGGGCAAAAAGTGTATGAATATGTATGAATTTGTGAATGTGGCAAAAATAGCTAGCTTAAAATATCTGTCAATCACACAAAGACAGGGAATAATTGAGACGTATGATGTCATTTACATAAATGTATTTAACAGTATATAAAATATATCTTCTAATTTTGCAGTCACACTATCAAATCCTTTAAAGCAGGGGTCTCAAACTCAATTTACCTGGGGCCACTGGATGCAGAAACTGGGTGAGGCTGTGCTGCAAGAAAATAATTTTAATGAATTCACCTTCTTTAAATGGCTTTCCCGGGCCTAGCAACATACTTGGCAACTCTTGTGATCATTCCGGGAAACACCCGAATATCAATGCCCCTCCGACAATCTCCCGGGGCAATCATTCTCACGGGTTTTACCCGGACAACAATATTAGGGATGTGCCATGATGGCACTGCCTTTAGCATCCTCTACAACATGCCGTCTCGTCCGCTTTTCCACCATACAAAGAGTGTGCCGGCCCAGTCACATATTGTATGAGGCTTCTGCAGACCCACGTGAGTGACTGCAAGACATACGTGATCAACAGCCATACAGGTCACACTGAGGGTGGCCGTATAAAGAACTTTATCACTGTTACAAATATGCGCCACCCTGTGAACCCACACCAAACAAGATTGACAAACACATTTTGAGAGAACGTCCGCACCGTAACACAACAGAAGAAATACCCAGAATCCAATGTAGCCCTAACTATTCCGAGCTACAATAGAGGGCGGGGGCGGGAGGAGGCATATTTTATAGCTCGGAAGAGTTAGGGTTGAATGGGATTCTGGGTATTTGTTCTGTTGTGTTACGGTGCAGATGTTCTCCCAAAATATAGATAGATAAATAGATAGATGGATAGTACTTTATTGATTCCTTCAGGAGAGTTCCTTCAGGAAAATTTAAATTCCAGCAGCAGTGTACAGAGTTGAGATCAATTTAAATAAAAGTAAAAAGTAAATAATGGGGGTTTAAATGGAAACAAAATAGAGAAATATTACAATAAGAATAAAAAAAAAAAGTAACAATGGGAATAAAAAAAAAACAGTAAAATAAGAATATAACAAGACAAAGTAGGCAGTAGTGACCATGTTATGAAAACGTATTGTTTTGCATCCCCTGTCATCCTAGTACCCCCCGTCCCAGAGAGGAGTTGTACAGTCTAATGGCGTGTGGGACAAAGGAGTTTTTGAGAATGTGTTAGTCATTCATGTTTGGTGTGGGTTCACAGTGTGGCACATATTTGTAATGGTGTTAAAGTTGTTTATATGGCCACCCTCAGTGTGACCTGTGTGGCAGTGTGGCATATTTGGCTGTTGACCAAATATGTCTTGCAGTCACTTACTGCGTCTACAGAAGTCAAATACAACATGTGGCCGGGCTGGCATGTTGTTTGTACAGGTTGAAGACGACGCTAAAGGCAGTGCCTCCACGGTAGAGATGCGCGGTTTGCGGTCACAACCGGAGTCCGCGGATAAACCGCGGGTCGGGCGGGTGACATGACGAAAAAAATAAGATTTTAAATAGATTCGGGCGGGTGGCGGTTGAACCAATTCGGAAATATATATTGTAATAATCGTTCGTCTTGTCTTTATTGCACAAGATGTAATACAACCACACAACAGCTCTCATGTCTCTAACGCTTTTCCCGGGACAACTCGAACTCTCACTTCCAGTCGATAACGTCACTTCCCTATCCCTCCCGGAAGTCCCGCCCCCCAGCCAAAGTCATTGGCTAACACCCCGTAGCCAGCCGCTACATTATACATAGTTCAATGTTATGTTGAAGAGGTTCATTTAGCCTACTGAGGTGTTTTTATAAATGGTTGATTTATACAGGCTAGTAGGTAAAGTGTTGTAGCTGACAACTCTTGATGGTACAATCCATATAACACGTCATGCTAACATCACGTGACACCTCTGATGAAGGCTGCAGAAGCAAGGTAGCCCAAACTTGTCAGCTACAACACTTTACCTTTCTAGCCTATAGAAATCAACCATTTATAAATAGTTCGATGTTGTTACCCACATCCGAAAAACGAGCAGCACTCTTTGAAACAGTATGTGGGCATGCTTTTATTTTGAAGTATCTCGTTTGGTCTGTCGACGGATGTAAGGAAGCTACTTCCGGGTATGGCCAACGAGGTATTTGTCATTTGTTGATATTTTTACTTGGTAAAATGTTTGATCCACATGCTGTGCATGTTAATATTTTTACGTTTGTAACGTGCTTTATTTATTACAGTTTTCACGGTGAATTTGAAGGGAAAGTAAGCTTTCAAATAAATCAGTTCAAGCAAGCCATTGTGTCCGTGATATTTGGAGGGAGTTACACTTTCTAACCTCACTAATGCCTTGCATCGTCTATGTTAGATATATAACAACGGGCGGGTGTGGCATTGATGAAATGTTGGTTCGGGGCGGGGGGCGGGTGGATGACGACTTTAGTGATGCGGTTGCGAATGATATAATTGCCTATCCGTGCATCTCTACTCCACGGTGCCCCCTTAATATTGTTGTTTGGGTGAAATTCGGGAGAATAATTACCCCTGGAGGGGCACTGACAATTGGGAGTCTCCCGGGAAAATCGAGGGTATACGAGTATAATGCTGTAAAGCGCCATTCATATAAAACTCGCGGGCCGCGCCAATATTAAATGTTCAGATTAAGGTGCGGGCCGCAAAATAACGTCTTGCGGGCCGCGTGTTTGAGACCCCTGCTTTAAAGGCTCATTTCCTTCCCTTCAACAATTTCAAAGTGAAAATCAATAACTGCTAATGCAACTCGCTTCTGGTCTACTTCTTAGTGTTACCGCTTATTCCCTTTTGGGGTCGTTGGCGCCTATCTCAGCTACAATCGGGCGGAAGGCGGGGTACACCCTGGACAAGTTGCCACCTCATCGCAGGGCCAACACAGATAGACAGACCACATTCACACTCACATTCACACACTAGGGCCAATTTTAGTGTTGCCAATCAACCTATCCCCAGGTGCATGTCTTTGGAAGTGGGAGGAAGCCGGAGTACCCGGAGGGAACCCACGCATTCACGGGGGGAAAATGCAAACTCCACACAGAAAGATCCCGAGCCTGGATTTGAACCCAGGACTGCAGGAACTTCGTATTGTTTTATGGCCTGCAATTTACAGCTGGCCCCTCTAAAAGAGCACTGCTCTGTTGCTAGGAGACAAGTGACGAGGAGGAGGCGGATGAGAAACACATGCTGCCGGTGCCCTGACGACACAGCAGTACTATGATGCTCTGCTCTCGTCCAATCGGAGAAGCCGGAGAAGGGGAAATCTCACAATCACCCCTGCGTTGCTATAAGACAGTCCACCCTGATGACTCACCAATCAAATAGATCACAACCGTCTGAATTGAAATCGAACCTCGTGGAATTCCCAGCCACGTCTTACAGATTGTGGCAACACATTTCTTTCATTTCAGTAAATCTGTGGTAATATTGCAAAATAACTAAACACCCATAGTGCATGATGCGTGTACACCGACAGCCTCCCAGTGAAGTATGCACCGCAGTAACAGAATCATGAAGCCTTGTCTGATGTTTGTTTTGAGGAGCCAGCGGGCTTTCGGTTACCATGAGTGGATGAGATGACGTGAGCAGTATCCATGGGGGGCAGTATTCGCCATTCTGTGTATTTACAGCTCAGACACATGCGGGAGGGGAGTGAAGCAACGATCACATTCCGGCAGTTTCTATTGTCACATCGTCTGTTTGGATACTATACTGTATTCAAGCCCACCCAGACACAACCAAGAAGAGCTAATCAAAACTATTCATTCCCTTGTTCAATTCATGTTATCGGTGTATGTCTCCGAGGACCTTCATTATCCTTATATTGCAATCTAAGCCTGAGCTTAGGGCTGGGCCATATGGTCTTTTATTAATATCTCGATATTTTTAGGCCATGACACGAAACACGATATATATCTCAAGAGTTTGACTTAACACTTTATGGATATAATCACACCGTTATGATGATTCTATGTATCTACATTAAAACATTCTTTGATTGATTGATTGATACTTTTATTAGTAGATTGCACAGTTCAGTACATATTCCGTACAATTGACCACTAAATGGTAACACCCCAATAAGTTTTTCAACTTGTTTAAGTCGGGGTCCACGTTAATCAATTCATGGTACAAATATATACTATCAACATAATACAGTCATCACACAAGTTAATCATCATAGTATGTACATTGAATTATTTACATTATTTACAATCCGGGGGGTGGGATGAGGAGCTTTGGTTGATATCAGAACTTCAGTCATCAACAATTGCATCAACAGAGAAATGTGGACATTGAAACAGTGTAGGTCTTATTTAGTAGGATATGTACAGCCAGCAGAGAACATAGTGAGTTCACATAGCATAAGAACAAGTATATACATTAGAAGTACATTTGAGTTGTTTATAATCCGGGGAGATGGGATGTGAATGGAGGAGGGTATTAGTAAAGTGTTGAAGTTGCCTGGAGGTGTTGTTTTAGAGCGCTTTTGAAGGAATATAGAGATGCACTTACTTTTATACCTGTTGGGAGTGCATTCCACATTGATGTGGCATAGAAAGAGAATGAGTTAAGACCTTTGTTAGATCGAAATCTGGGGTTAACGTGGTTTGTGGAGCTCCCCCTGGTGTTGTGGTTATGGCGGTCATTCTTCTTCATACTGCACTAATATATGCTTATTTTAAACTTTCATGCAGAGAGGGAAATTACAACTAAGTCAATTTACTAAAAGTGTATTTATTAAACAGTTATTATAGGCCTACTGATAGAGATTTTCTTATTTAAACGGGGATAGCAGGTCCATTCTATGTGTCATACTTGATCATTTCACGATATTGCCATAGTTTTTGCTGAAAGGATTTAGTAGAGAACATCGACGATAAAGTTCGCAACTTTTGGTGCTGATGAAAAAAGCTTTGCCTGTACCGGAAGTCGCAGACGATGACATCACAAGGGTGAGGGCTCCTCACGTCCTCACATTGTTTATAATGGGAGCCTCCAGCGGCAAGAGCTATTCGGACCGAGAAAACGACAATTTCCCCATTAATTTGAGCGAGGATGAAAGATTTGTGGATGATGATATTGATAGCGAAGGACTAGAAAAAATAAAATAAAATAAAATAAAATAAAAAGCGACGGTTCCGGGCGGTGGCAGTGTGAGCATTTCAGATGTAATTAGACACATTTACTAGGATAATTCTGGAAGATCCCTTATCTGCTTATTGTTTTAGTGAGATTGTAAAGACATACCTCGAGGTCGGATGGCTGCGGTGAACACGCAGTGTTTCAGAAAGAAGCCGAGGAGCCAAGCTCACAGCTGCCTTTTAAACAGCTACTGCAGGACGAATAATCCAATGATGTCTCCGGTAAGATATATATCACAATTTTCCCATCCAAAAACATGATGGTTGACGTAAAGAAACATGTTCGCTTGACCGCTCTGTGTTAAAACAAAGAAACACCGGCTGTGTCCCGGTGCTAAAAACAGCTGCAATACACCGCTTTCCACCAACAGCATTGTTCTTTATAGTCTCCATTATTAATTGAACAAATTGCAAAAGATCCAGCAACACAGATGTCCAAATTACTATGTAATCGCGCGATGAAAAGAGACTACTTTTAGCTGATAGTAGTGCTGATCTAGTATGTCCCCTCCAACTCGAAACGTCACAAACACACGTCATCATTCCGCGATGTTTTCAACAAGAAACTCCGCGGGAAATTTAAAATTGCAATTTAGTAAACTAAAGCGGCCGTATTGGCATGTGTTGCAATGTTAATATTTCATCATTGATATATAAACTATCAGACTGCGTGGTCGCTAGTAGTGGCTTTCAGTAGGCCTTTAAGCAGTGGCACAGATTTTCATGTAATTTCCAAAACAGGAAGTGCAAGATTGTCACAGACATTTTAAAACGAGTTATGAGTTCACGTTTGTGAATGATGTCAACAAGATGACATATGTGAAGTGAAGTGAATTATATTTATATAGCGCTTTTCTCTAGTGACTCCAAGCGCTTTACATAGTGAAACCCAATATTTAAGTGACATTTAAACCGGTGTGGGTGGCACTGGGAGCAGGTGGGTAAAGTGTCTTGCCCAAGGACACAACGGCAGTGACTAGGCTGGCAGAAGCGGGAATCGAACCTGCAACCCTCAAGTTGCTGGCACGGCCACTCTACCAACCGAGCTATACCGCCCCAAAACAAAAACAACACTAAATTAAAGTGCACTTTTTGTACAGAACACCACTACAATAGTTAAAAACAAATAAAGTGCACTTTTGTGCATGATGTCACACAAGATACTTCAATAACTGTCAAATAGAAATGAGCTGCATAATAGGTTCCTGTTGTTGACTTTTTTTTTCATACAGTGTTGATCTGGAAATGGTTACTTTGGCATTTTCTTGGTGTGGCACCGGCCGGAGATGTTGACATGCAGAGTTTCAGCACTCTTCATTCTTTAACGGGTGACTTTTTAAATGCTGCTACATTAGCAGTGCTGGTATTTTTTGTAACAACGCTTTTGCCGCATAAATGTTCAACATATTCCCGCTTGAAGCCAAACAACCGCCGGACGATGGATCACATGCTGTTTTTCTCGGTAATTCATTCTTTCTCCATTTGCTACCAGATTCGCACCTTCTCTCTCTCGTATTACCACCCGCACCTCACTGTTAGCATCACAGCAAACGTTACCTTGTTTACCTGTATGTCATCTTTTTTGTAAGGGGCGCTGGAAGCCGGCAGACCCGTCAGCGATCCTGTTCTGTCTCCCTGTAATGTTTGTCTGATCTTGAATGGGATTGTGCTGAAAATTGTAATTTTCCTGAAGGAACTCTCCTGACGGAATAAATAAAGTACTATCTAATCTAATCTAATCTAATGTCGCTACCTCTCTGCTACATATACATATATATATATATATATATATATATATATTTATTTATTTATTAGGGATGCACCGAAATGAAAATTTGTGGCCGAAGCCGAATAAAACTTAAACGCTTGGCCGAAGGCCGAATACCGAATAATGAATGCAGTTTTTCACAATTTTTTTTATATTGCATAAACAGCTTAGAATAAATATTTAGACATGTTTTTCAAATAAAGTATTTTTTTATTGAATATTGACATTTTTTTTATATTCCAGTAGCCTTTGCGTTTCAAAAAAAGCACAAAGTTTTTCATTTATATTAGGCCTTCAAACAAAACATGCATTCCAAAAAAAAAATAAAGTGCATTAAAGTAGATAAACCAACAACAAATGAATTATTGTCCTTTTGGGCAAAAGTCTGCTTAGCCACAGTAGATATGCTAATAATGTAAACAGAAGGCTCAAGTAAATCTCAATAAGTGTGTGCTTGTAACCTCATACACTTATACAGGTAGCCTACACAACAGGCTAATAATGTAAACAGAGGCCCCACTAAATCTCAATAAGTGTGTGCTTGTAACCTCATACACTTATACAGGTACACAACATATCCCAACGTCACTGCACGTTGGTTGATTGCGTCATTGCGTCAAAAAATTGCATCACACGCCACTATTCGGCCTTGTTTTTAACTCATTCCACCGAAGGCTGAATGTGGCTTTTTTTGCCATATTCGGCCGAATATATTCGGTTGCCGATTGGTCGGTGCGTCCCTAATATATATATATATATATATATATATATATATATATATATACATATATATATATATATATATATATATATATATATATATATATATATATATATATGATTCGCAGCCCTAATATATATATATATATATATATATATATATATATATATATATATATATATATATATATATATATATATATATATATATATATATATATATATATATATATATATATATATATATATATATATACATATATATTAGGGCTGCGAATCATTGGGTGTCCCATGATTCGATTCAATATCGATTCTTGGGGTCACGATTCGATAATATATACATTTTTTCGATTCGATTAGATTCTCGATTCAAAAACGATATTTTTCTGATTCAAAACGAATCTGTATTCATTCAATATATATATTTCAGCAGGATCTACCCCAGTCTGCTGCCATGCTAGCAGAGTAGTACATTTAAAAAAAAAGCTTTTATAATTGTAAAGGACAATGTTTTATCAACTGATTGCAATAATGAAAAATTGTTTTAACTAATAAACGAACCAAAAAGTTGACTCATTTTATCTTTGTGAAAACATTGGACACAGTGTGTTGTCAAGCTTATGAGATGCCATGCAAGTGTAAGCCACTGTGACACTATTCTTTTTTTTTTTTTTATAAATTTCAAATGATAATGTCAATGAGGGATTTTTAATCACTGCTATGTTGAAATTATAACTAATATAGATACTGTTGTTGATAATATTCATTTTTGTTTCACTTCTTTTAGTTTGTTCTGTGTGGTGTTTGTGTCTCCTCTCAATTGCTCTGTTTATTGCAGTTCTGAGTGTTGCTGGGTCAGGTTCGGTTTTGGAATTTGATTGCATTGTTATGGTATTGCTGTGTAGTGGTTTGTTGGATTGATTAGAAAATGAATAAATAAATAAATAAAAATAAATGAATAAATAAATAAAAAAATAAAAAAAGATAATCGATTCTGAATTGCACAACGTATTCGATTCGATTCGTATTCAAATTGATTTTTTCCCACACCCCTAATATATATATATATATATATATATATATATATATATATATATATATATATATATATATATATATATATATATATATATATATATATATATATATATATGGCTTCACGGTGGCAGAGGGGTTAGTGCGTCTGCCTCACAATACGAAGGTCTTGCAGTCCTGGGTTCAAATCCAGGCTCGGGATCTTTCTGTGTGGAGTTTGCATGTTCTCCCCGTGAATGCGTGGGTTCCCTCCGGGTACTCCGGCTTCCTCCCACTTCCAAAGACATGCACCTGGGGATAGGTTGATTGGCAACACTAAATTGGCCCTAGTGTGTGAATGTGAGTGTGAATGTTGTCTGTCTCTCTGTGTTGGCCCTGCGATGAGGTGGCGACTTGTCTAGGGTGTACCCCGCCCTCCGCCCGATTGTAGCTGAGATAGGCGCCAGCGCCCCCCGCGACCCCGAAAGGGAATAAGCGGTAGAAAATGGATGGATATAAATATATATATAGATACATTATTAAGATATAGATATATAGATATAGGTATAGATATAAATATAGATATATATATACATATATATAAATATATATATAGTTTATTTTCATCTATATCTGCAAAAATAGCGGTGACATTCTTCTTCAAGATATATGTTAATTTTCAGTAGATAAATCATGATACTTCTGGAGATGTGAGACGTGGTTGCATTTGTAATCTGGGAACCCTTCCCCAAACAAAAATAAAGTAGGTTAAAAATGTGACTGTGGAGTAAAATTTACACCAAAGCAAATCCAATGCATGTTATCCAGACCACGGGAAATTGTTTTAAATGTAGATTATAAGCATCATTGGTCTCATTTTATAGTAAAGTAAAACAGGCCCAACCTGCCTGGGTTACTGTATCCGTCCTCTGTGGTCTACTCCATTATTGACAATACAATCTGCTTCCCAAACCCCCTGGGAGGATGAGCTCAGAGATGAGGTCACCACTTTGGGCCGATGTGTTTACAGTGGGAGATCTGTACTCTGGTCATAACCCCTTTCACTCCTAAGATTCTAAAACTGTACCAACCCTTCATACATTATTAAACGGATCATTGTTAAAATGGTGACATAGGACTGGGAAGCGAAGAACTCCTATCTGACCCAGTGAAGTCCTCAGTCTCATGTTTTATGACTAATCAATACTTGGGAATTCTGTCTGCACATTGGGATCGATCAGAGACTCACTTGGTAGAATGGACATGGTGTAATGATAAGTGGGACCAGCAGATGCAGTCAAACATAAGAGATAAGTGTAGGCTGCAATATGATGGCAATATAACTCCAATCAACGACACCAACTTTCATTTGTTCCATTGAAAATATACAACATTACACACGACGCTCACAATTGATTGATTGATTGATTGATACTTTTATTAGTAGATTGCACAGTTCAGTACATATTCCGTACAATTGACCACTAAATGGTAACACCCGAATAAGTTTTTCAACTTGTTTAAGTCGGGGTCCACGTTAATCAATTCATGGTACAAATATATACTATCAACATAATACAGTCATCACACAAGTTAATCATCATAGTATATACATTGAATTATTTACATTATTTACAATCCGGGGGTTGGGATGAGGAGCTTTGGTTGATATCAGAACTTCAGTCATCAACAATTGCATCAACAGAGAAATGTGGACATTGAAACAGTGTAGGTCTTATTTAGTAGGATATGTACAGCCAGCAGAGAACATAGTGAGTTCACATAGCATAAGAACAAGTATATACATTAGAAGTACATTGGAGTTGTTTATAATCCCGGGAGATGGGATGTGAATGGAGGAGGGTATTAGTAAAGTGTTGAAGTTGCCTGGAGGTGTTGTTTTAGAGCGCTTTTGAAGGAATATAGAGATGCACTTACTTTTATACCTGTTGGGAGTGCATTCCACATTGATGTGGCATAGAAAGAGAATGAGTTAAGACCTTTGTTAGATCGGAATCTGGATTTAACGTGATTTGTGGAGCTCCCCCTGGTGTTGTGGTTATGGCGGTCATTTACGTTAAGGAAGTAGTTCGACATGTACTTCGGGATCAAGGAGGTGTAGCGGATTTTATAGACTAGGCTCAGTGCAAGTTGTTTGACTCTGTCCTCCACCCTGAGCCAGCCCACTTTGGAGAAGTGGGTTGGATTGAGGTGTGATCTGGGGTGGAGGTCTAAAAGTAACCGGATTAGTTTATTCTGGGATGTTTGGAGTCTAGATTTGAGGGTTTTGGAGGTGCTGGGGTACCAGGAGGTGCAAGCGTAATCGAAGAAGGGTTGAATGAGAGTTCCCGCTAGAATCCTCAAGGTGCTTTTGTTGACCAGAGAGGTGATTCTGTAGAGGAATCTCGTTCTTTGGTTGAGCTTTTTGATCACCTTGGTTGCCATTTTATCACAGGAAAGATTAGCCTCTAGAATGGAACCTAGGTAGGTGATCTCATCCTTCCTGGTGATAACAATGTCACCCACTTTTATAGTGAAGTCACTGACCTTCTTAAGTTTGAATCTATCAACATGTTTTAGTACGACTTTGGTAAGCTATGAAGCCGCACCGCTTGATGGATTTTACTGTGATTCAACATACGAGTATTATTATGGTGTGTGTGTATAAGGCAGAGGTTCTTAACCTTGTTGGAGGTACCGAACCCCACCAGTTTCACATACGCATTCACTGAACCCTTCTTTAGTAAAAAATAAAACATTTTTTTTTTTCAAATTCAAGAAGAAATCATATGTTTTTTTTACTGGTGCACAAAATGAACCGTGCATGAACATAACCTTGTTCTAAGAACAAACATAACCTTGTTAACATAACAACATAACCTTGTTCTAAGAAAAAACATAACTTTGTTAACATAACATAACATAACCTTGTTCTAAGAACAAAACCAACACAGTGCATGAACTCACGACAATTTACACACCTTACACACATTACCATGAATTGATTAACGTGGACCCCGACTTAAACAAGTTGAAAAACTTATTGGGGTGTTAGCATTGCGTCACTGACAGGGAGAAGTTGTTATTAACACATTAAGTCGGCCGAACCCCTGGGGCCGACTCACCAAACCCCTGGGGTTCGATCGAACCTAGGTTAAGAACCACTGGTATAAGGTAAGACATTATCTGACGTTTTGTTTCGCATTATTATGCAAAAGCAACTTTTCTTTCCTTCTGGTGCCTGCATTTAGGACCTGCATAAATCCTGAAAAATTGCGTGCGTCCGCCTTCATAGTCCGTTTCGACAACCGTAGTCATAAGCTTCTTCTTTTTCTCTATCTTCTTGTTATTGGACGTTCATCCTCCGCTGTTGCCATTTCTAATATAAAGTTGTGTAAAGTTCCTACTTATATCTGTCATTAAACTCACCATGAAAGCACTAAAAGATACCGGTGTAGTTAGTTTACATTATTCACCCAAGGAACTTTAGTTATAAGAGAGTTCTGGTTGCACGTTTTTTCACGGGACACATTTCCGGTGTTGTTGTTGTTTCTGGATGAGGAAATGCTGCTCCGTTATTGATTTAAGTAAAGTGTGAATGAACCGTGCATGAACATAACCTTGTTCTAAGAACAAAACCAACACAGTGCATGAACTCACGACAATTTACACACCTTACACACATTACCATGAATTGATTAAAGTGGACCCCGACTTAAACAAGTTGAAAAACTTATTGGGGTGTTACCATTTAGTGGTCAATTGTACGGAATATGTACTGTACTGTGTAAGCTGTACTGTGTTTTCTCTTTCTTTGAAATCTGCTAGTAAAAGTTTCAATCGATCAATCAAACAACCTGCAAATCAGACGGAAAATTAGAGGTTGTTTGGGGGTAGCCATAATACACTGACAGGGAGAAGTTGTTATTAACACATTAAGTTGGCCGAACCCCTGAGGCCGACTCACCAAACCCCTGGGGTTCGATCGAACCTAGGTTAAGAACCACTGGTATAAGGTAAGACATTATCTGACGTTTTGTTTCGCATTATTATGCAAAAGCAACTTTTCTTTCCTTCTGCTGCCTGCATTTAGGACCTGCATAAATCCTGAAAAATTGCGTGCGTCCGCCTTCATAGTTCGTTTCGACAACCGTAGTCATAAGCTTCTTCTTTTTCTCTATCTTCTTGTTATTGGACGTTCATCCTCCGCTTTTGCCATTTCTAATATAAAGTTGTGTAAAGTTCCTACTTATATCTGTCATTAAACTCACCCTGAAAGCACTAAAAGATACCGGTGTAGTGAGTTTACATTATTCACCCAAGGAACTTTAGTTATAAGAGAGTTTTGGTCGCACGTTTTTTCACGGGACACATTTCCGGTGTTGTTGTTTCTGGATGAGGAAATGATGCTCCGTTATTGATTTAAGTAAAGTGTGAATGAACCGTGCATGAACATAACCTTGTTCTAAGAACAAAACCAACACAGTGCATGAACTCACAACAATTTACACACCTTACACACATTACCATGAATTGATTAACGTGGACCCCGACTTAAACAAGTTGAAAAACTTATTCGGGTGTTACCATTTAGTGGTCAATTGTATGGAATATGTACTGTACTGTGTAAGCTGTACTGTGTTTTCTCTTTCTTTGCAATCTGCTAGTAAAAGTTTCAATCGATCAATCAAACAACCTGCAAATCAGACGGAAAATTAGAGGTTGTTTGGGGGTAGCCATAATACACTGACAGGGAGAAGTTGTTATTAACACATTAAGTTGGCCGAACCCCTGAGGCCGACTCACCAAACTCCTGGGGTTCGATCGAACCTAAGTTAAGAACCACTGGTATAAGGTAAGACATTATCTGACGTTTTGTTTCGCATTATTATGCAAAAGCAACTTTTCTTTCCTTCTGGTGCCTGCTGATCTGTATTTGGGACCTGCATAAATCCTGAAAAGTTGCGTGTGTCCGCCTTCATAGTTCGTTTCGACGACCATAGTCATAAGCTTCTTCTTTTTCTCTATCTTCTTGTTATTGGACGTTCATCCTCCGCTGTTGCCATTTCTAATATAAAGTTGTGTAAAGTTCCTACTTATATCTGTCATTAAACTCACCATGAAAGCACTAAAAGATACCGGTGTAGTTAGTTTAAATTATTCACCCAAGGAACTTTAGTTATTAGAGAGTTCTGGTCGCACGTTTTTTCACGGGACACATTTCCGTTGTTGTTGTTGTTTCTGGATGAGGAAATGCTGCTCCGTTATTGATTTAAGTAAAGTGTGAATGAACCGTGCATGAACATAACCTTGTTCTAAGAACAAAACCAACACAGTGCATGAACTCACAACAATTTACACACCTTACACACATTACCATGAATTGATTAACGTGGACCCCGACTTAAACAAATTGAAAAACTTATTCGGGTGTTACCATTTAGTGGTCAATTGTACGGAATATGTACTGAACTGTGCAATCTACTAATAAAAGTATCAATCAATAAATGAATGTCATTAAAACAATTAGCTCCGACTTTTGACACTTCTTCCACTCCCGTCCTTGCACGCTACACCGCTACAACAAAGATGACGGGGAGAAGACGCTGTCTAAGGTGAGCCACGTAAATAAGACGCCCACAAAAAGGCACATCCTGAAGCGACTGTCAAAAAGCGACTTGAAGATGATCTGTAAAACATAATCTATGCAACATTTTGACCACATGTTATGTAGACCACAAGGAAATGTTTTCAATTTAGAAAAAACAAATCACCCCTTTAAAGGCATCCTATAATCCGGTGCGCCTTTTGTATGAAAACAGACCCGCTCATAGGCAGTGCGCCTTATAATCCGGTGCACCCTACGGTTCGGAAAATGACTTAAGTGACTTTTGCATTATCGTCATCTTTCTACAGCAAACAAAATTATGTTTTTTTTATCAAATCAAAATGCTCATCTGTTATCACAAATGACTCCGGGGCAGAATAAGCCTTCAACCCTCTAGTTGCCTTGGTTACAGGAGTAGAAATGGAATCTATAGCTGGTGGAGGAGGAGGTGTTGATGGGTTCAGAGGGAACAGAGCTGAAGAGATCTGACAGAATAATCACCTCAGTGTACCCCCTCTCTCTCTCTCTCTCTCTGTCTCTCTCGCACTAACATAAAAACATTGAATTTAAAAAATAAGAAAGGAATGTGCAGGCCTCAACTTGCTGTGGCAGCCTTCAGTAAAATAATGAACAACCCATTGACTCCTGAACATGAATTATTAAGTCAGACAGGATGCAGTGGGAGTTACATATGCTCATCAAACACTTTTCACCAGATGTCTCTTTTCCACTGGATCAGATCCACTGCCCCTGGCATCTTCCTGCCCGTGGCAAAACAACGCAGGGGAGAAGTACGCCACTGAGAGCTGTTTTTGAACAGAATGCCCAACTTAACTGTGGCAGTTTATTTTTATATGTTTAAAAATAAACACAAGCACTTAAAGGCCTACTGAAATGAGATGTTCTTATTTAAACGGGGATAGCAGGTCCATTCTATGTGTCATACTTGATCATTTCGCGATATTGCCATAGTTTTTGCTGAAAGGATTTAGTAGAGAACATCCACGATAAAGTTCGCAACTTTTGGTCGCTAATAAAAAAAGCCGATGATGTCACCGGTGTGAGGGCTCCTCACATCCTCACATTGTTTATAATGGGAGCCTCCACCAGCAAGAGATATTCGGACCGAGAAAACGACAATTTCCCCATTAAATTGAGCGTGGATGAAAGATTTGTGGCTGAGGATATTGATAGCGAAGGACTAGAAAAAAATAAAATAAATAAAGTTAAAAAAATAAAAAAGGCGATTGCATTGATGTTTTTAGACACATTTACTAGAATAATTAGGGGAAATCCCTTATCTTTCTATTGTGTTGCTAGTGTTTTAGTGAGTTAAATAGTACCTGATAGTCGGAGGGGTGTGTTGACGCCAGTGTCTGAGGGAAGTCAAGGCAGCTGCATGGACGGCGCAAGCTTGATTGATTGATACTTTTATTAGTAGATTGCACAGTTCAGTACATATTCCGTACAATTGACCACTAAATGGTAACACCCCAATAAGTTTTTCAACTTGTTTAAGTCCACGTTAATCAATTCATGGTACAAATATATACTATCAACATAATACAATCATCACACAGGTTAATCATCATAGTATGTACATTGAATTATTTACATTATTTACAATCCGGGGGGTTGGATGAGGAGCTTTGGTTGATATCAGAACTTCAGTCATCAACAGAGAAATGTGGACATTGAAACAGTGTAGGTCTTATTTAGTCGGATATGTACAGCCAGCAGAGAACATAGTGAGTTCACATAGCATAAGAACAAGTATATACATTAGAAGTACATTTGAGTTGACCGCCCTGTTCCTTAGTAAAGCTTCACCTTCGAGAATGTAAACAAGGAAACACCGACTGTGTTTGTGTTGCTAAAGAATATGGTATGGGGGTGTATTAGTGCCCAAGGCATGGGTAACTTACACATCTCAGATGACACCATTTATGCTGAAAGGTACATACAGGTTTTGGAGCAACATATGTTGTCATCCAAGCAACGTTATCATGGACGCCCCTGCTTATTTCAGCAAAACAATGCCAAGCCATGTGTTACAACAGCGTGGCTTCGTAGTAAAAGAGTGCGGGTACTTTCCTGGCCCACCTGAAGCCCAGAAAAGTGTCCAATTGGAAAATGTGTGGCACATTTTCATAAAACAAGAATGGGAAAGAATTCCACTTTCAAAGCTTCAACAATTAGTTTCCTCAGTTCCCAAA
Source organism: Nerophis ophidion (assembly GCF_033978795.1). Lineage (NCBI taxonomy): Eukaryota > Metazoa > Chordata > Actinopteri > Syngnathiformes > Syngnathidae > Nerophis > Nerophis ophidion. Next base: position 6,353,230 of record NC_084635.1, read on the forward strand.
CGTTTATTGAGTGTTAAAAGAAAAGGTGATGTAACACAGTGGTGAACATGCCCTTTCCCAACTACTTTGGCACGTGTTGCAGCCATGAAATTCTAAGTTAATTATTATTTGCAAAAAAAAATTAAAGTTTATGATTTTGAACATCAAATATCCTGTCTTTGTAGAGCATTCAATTAAATATGGGTTGAAAAGGATTTGCAAATCATTGTATTCCGTTTATATTTACATCCAACACAATTTCCCAACTTATATGGAAACGGGGTTTGTATATTGTGTGATGTTTTTGCATTCTATATTTGTTGGTGAATTATTTTTACACTTATTTGAGTTGTTATCAAAGTATACAAAAGTTGTTTTTTGTCAACACTTGCCTTTGTATAACATGAGTGTATTGTGTGCAGATCTCCAGTAAGAGGCGACTTTTTACCACAATTTTCTCACCGAAACCTGCCGGTTGACAAGTGGTCGGGAGCCATGTTCGCTTGACCGCTCTGATCCATAGTAAAGCTTCACCTCCGGGAATTTTAAACAAGGAAACACCGTGTGTTTGTGTGGCTTAAGGCTAAAGCTTCCTACTGTCACACCTATGGATCATGTTTTGTTTTGTCATGTTATGTTTTTGATTCAGGACATTCAGTCACGTTTTGCACTTCCTGGTTTTGTTTGTTTCCATGCCAACGTATTAGCTCCCACCTTGTCACGCCCCTGCCCGCAGTCCCGCACCTGTTCCTGATTATCACAGCCAGTATTTAAGTAATTTTCTTTCTGGTCATCATTCTGGGATCTTCTCACATGCGCACGCACCCTACCCATGCTGCACCTCCTTCATGTCCTCGTCCACAGTTCCATGCCGTGTAAGTTTTTGTATTCGTGCCATTGTGCTAGTTTTGCTTTGATTGTATATAGTCATGCCATTGTGCTGTTTAGTTTTAAGTATAGTATGGATTATTATCCGCCACAGAGCGCGTCCTTGGTTTTCCTTTTTGTAGTTTGTTTGTTTATTTAATAACTATCATGTACTTACATTCATGCCTGACATCATCCTTGCATCGAGGAAGCACAAACATCCACAGTCCAAGCCTGACGCCCACCTCCATCTTTCTACTTTGACTTCTCCATTATTAATTGAAGAAATTGCAAAAGATTCAGCAACACAGATGTCCAGAATACTGTGTAATTGTGCCATGAAAAGAGACGACTTTTAGCCGCAAGTGGTGCTACGCTAATATGTCCCCTTCAACTCGAGACGTCACTCGCACGCCTCATCATACCGCGACGTTTTCAACAGGAAACTCCGCGGGAAATTTAAGTAGAGAACATCCACGATAAAGTTTGCAACTTTCGGTGTTAAGAGAAAAGCCCTGCCTGTACCGGAAGTCGCAGACGACGACGTCACACGTGTGGGGGCTCCCCACATATTCACATTGTTTTTAATGGGAGCCTCCAACAAAAAGTGCTATACGGACCGAGAAAACGACAATTTCGTGTTTGAGGATATTGATAGCGATAAACTAGAAAAAAATACGCAATTGCATTGGGACGGATTCCGATGTTTTTAGAGACTTTTACTAGGATAATTCTGAAGAAATCCCTTATCTTTCTATTGTGTTGCTAGTGTTTTAGTGAGTTAAATAGTACCTGATAGTCGGAGGTGTACGTCCACTTGTGTCTTGACGCCAATGTCTCAGGGAAGTCGACGGCAGCTTTATGGACGGCACAAGCTCAGCTTTTCTCCGGTAAGAAGCGACTTTTTACCACAATTTTCTCACCGAAACTTGCTGGTTGACATTCCGTCGTGATTCATGTTTGCTTGACCGCACTCTGATCCATAGTAAAGTTTCACCTGCAGGAATTTTAAACAAGGAATCACCGTGTGTTTGTGTGGCTAAAGGCTAAAGCTTCCCAACTCCATCTTTCTACTGTGACTTCTCCATTATTAATTGAACAAATTGCAAAAAATTCAGCAACACAGATCTCCAAAATACTGTGTAATTATGCCGTTAAAGCAGACGACTTTTAGCTGTGTGTGTGTGCAGCGCTCATATTTCCTTAAAACCTGTGACGTCTTGCGTACACGTCATCATTACACATTGTTTTCAAGACGAAACTCCCGGGAAATTTAAGATTGTAATTTAGTAAACTAAAGCGGCCGTATTGGCATGTGTTGCAATGTCAATATTTCATCATTGATATATAAACTATCAGACTAGTAGTGGTGTTCAGTAGGCCTTTAAAAACGGCCATGATGTAGTACAATGAAAGCTTCTGACATAAGTGATTTTGTAGTCTTGGTACATTTGGGCCAGGCAACCTCACTGAACTGTGCCCGAGGCGAATTTAGTGAATGTCCTGGATCATCATTTTGTACTCTTAAGAATGGTCCGGTAGTTTCCGTATGCATCTCATACTGCAAGTCACTCACCTTCCAATGAGCTATAAATGTCAAACCCTGAACTCTATTGTGTTTCAAGGTTACATGTACAGTATCAATCAATCAATCAATCAATCAATGTTTATTTATATAGCCCCAAATCACAAATGTCTCAAAGGACTGCACAAATCATTACGACTACAACATCCTCGGAAGAACCCACAAAAGGGCAAGGAAAACTCACACCCAGTGGGCAGGGAGAATTCACATTCAGTGGGACGCTAGTGACAATGCTGACTCTGAGAAACCTTGGAGAGGACCTCAGATGTGGGCAACCCCCCCCCTCTAGGGGACCGAAAGCAATGGATGTCGAGCGGGTCTAACATGATACTGTGAAAGTTCAATCCATAGTGGCTCCAACACAGAGAGTTCAGTTCAAGCGGATCCAAGACAGCAGTGAGAGTCCCGTCCACAGGAAACCATCTCAAGCGGATCAGCAGCGTAGAGATGTCCCCAACCGATACAGGCGAGCGGTCCATCCTGGGTCCCGACGAGCGGTCCATCCTGGGTCTCGACTCTGGACAGCCAGTACTTCATCCATGGTCATCGGACCGGACCCCCTCCACAAGGGAGGGGGGGACATAGGAGAAAGAAAAGAAGCGGCAGATCAACTGGTCTAAAAAGGAGGTCTATTTAAAGGCTAGAGTATACAGATGAGTTTTAAGATGAGACTTAAATGCTTCTACTGAGGTAGCATCTCGAACTGTTACCGGGAGGGCATTCCAGAGTACTGGAGCCCGAACGGAAAACGCTCTATAGCCCGCAGACTTTTTTTGAGCTCTAGGAATCACTAATAAGCCGGAGTCCTTTGAACACAGATTTCTTGCCGGGACATATGGTACAATACAATCGGCAAGATAGGCTGGAGCTAGACCGTGTAGTATTTTATACGTAAGTAGTAAAACCTTAAAGTCACATCTTAAGTGCACAGGAAGCCAGTGCAGGTGAGCCAGTACAGGTGTAATGTGATCAAACTTTCTTGTTCTTGTCAAAAGTCTAGCAGCCGCATTTTGTACCAACTGTAATCTTTTAATGCTAGACATGGGGAGACCCGAAAATAATACGTTACAGTATTTTATCATAATTATTGAACGCCTCCCTAGGGAGGTGTTTAGGGCACGTCCAACCGGTAGGAGGCCACGGGGAAGACCCAGGACACGTTGGGAAGACTATGTCTCCCGGCTGTCCTGGGAACGCCTCGGGATCCCCCGGGAAGAGCTAGACAGTATCATGTTAGACCCGCTCGACATCCATTGCTTTCGGTCCCCTAGAGGGGGGGGGGGGTTGCCCACATCTGAGGTCCTCTCCAAGGTTTCTCATAGTCAGCATTGTCACTGGCGTCCCACTGGATGTGAATTCTCCCTGCCCACTGGGTGTGAGTTTTCCTTGCCCTTTTGTGGGTTCTTCCGAGGATGTTGTAGTCGTAATGGTTTGTGCAGTCCTTTGAGACATTTGTGATTTGGGGCTATATAAATGAACATTGATTGATTGATTGATAGACGAGGTGGCTGGGGAGAGGGAAGTCTGGGCTTCCCTGCTTAGGCTGTTGCCCCCGCGACCCAACCTCGGATAAGCGGAAGAAGATGGATGGATGGATGGATGGATGGATGGATTACTGTACATCAGGAGTGGCCAAACTTTTTTCCACTAAGCAGCACAGACTGACAAATCAATATTTTTGGTACCGGTACCAAAATATATTTCAATACATTTTGGTACTTTTCTAGATAAAGGGGACCACAAAAAATTGCATTATTGTCCTTATTTTAACAAAAAATCTTACAGTACATTAAACATCTGTTACTTATTGCAATGGAAGAACAATTTAGTCCTTCAAAAAATACAATAAAATAGTGAACATCCATCCATCCATCCATTTTCTGCCGCTTATTCCCGTTCGGGGTCGCGGGGGGGCGCTGGCGCCTATCTCAGCTACAATCGGGCGGAAGGCGGGGTACACCCTGGACAAGTCGCCACCTCATCGCAGGGCCAACACAGAGAGACAGACAACATTCACACTCACATTCACACACTAGGGCCAATTTAGTGTTGCCAATCAACCTATCCCCAGGTGCATGTCTTTGGAAGTGGGAGGAAGCCGGAGTACCCGGAGGGAACCCACGCAGTCACGGGGAGAACATGCAAACCCCACACAGAAAGATCCCGAGCCTGGGTTTGAACCCAGGACTGCAGGACCTTCGTATTGTGAGGCAGACGCACTAACCCCTCTGCCACCGTGAAGCCAATATATTATAATAGTGAACATACTAGAACATTTGTCTTTTAGTAGTAAGTAAGCAAACAAAGACTCCTAATTAGTCTGCTGACGTATGCAGTAACATACTGTGTCATTTTCCATTCTATTATTTTGTCAAAATTATTAAAGACAAACGGTAGAAAATGAGTTATTAATCTACTTGTTCATTTACTGTTAATATTTGCTTACTTTCTCTTTTAACATGTTCTATCTACACTTCTGTTAAAATGTAATAATCACTTATTATTTTGTTGTTTGGATGCTTTACATTAGTTGTGGATGATACCACACATATAAGTATCGATCTGATACCTAGTCGTTATAGGATCATACATTGGTCATATCTAAAGTCCTCATGTGTTCAAGGACGAATTTTCTGAGTTTATAAACTTATTATATCCATCCATCCATCTTCTTCCGCTTATCCGAGGTCGGGTCGCGGGGGCAGCAGCCTAAGCAGGGAAACCCGGACTTCCCTCTCCCCAGCCACTTCGTCTAGCTCTTCCCGGGGGATCCCGAGGCGTTCCCAGGCCAGCCGGGAGACATAGTCTTCCCAACGTGTCCTGGGTCTTCCCCGTGGCCTCCTACCGGTTGGACGTGCCCTAAACACCTCCCTAGGGAGGCGTTCAGGTGGCATCCTGACCAGATGCCCGAACCACCTCATCTGGTTTCTCTCGATGTGAAGGAGCAGCGGCTTTACTTTGAGTTCCTCCCGGATGACAGAGCTTCTCACCCTATCTCTAAGGGAGACCCAAACTCATTTGGGCCGCTTGTACCCGTGATCTTATCCTTTCGGTCATGACCCAAAGCTCATGACCATAGGTGAGGATGGGAATGTAGATCGACCGGTAAATTGAGAGCTTTGCCTTCCGGCTCAGCTCCTTCTTCACCACACCGGATCGGTACAACGTCCGCATTACTGAAAACGCCGCACTGTCGATCTCACCATCCACTCTTCCCCCACTGGTGAACAAGACTCCTAGGTACTTGAACTCCTCCACTTGGGGCAGGGTCTCCTCCCCAACCCGGAGATGGCACTCCACCCTTATTATACATTTTTAAAAAAGTATAATTTTCTCATGCAAAAAAATTTTGATGTAATCATGGTAGAATTGACTTTGCGCTCCTGTACTTGGTATCATTACAGTGGATGTCAGGTGTAGATCCACCAATGGCATTTGTTTACTTTGCCACGCCTGTGAGCTACGGTGTGTAGTGAAACATGTTTAGCTATTCCTCGTCCTGCAGGTATGATACTTGTAAGAAAGTTACTTTATTTGTCGCCATGGAGGCGAGGATTAATGATTTAGAAGTAGCTAAAACACTGCAGACCAGGGAAGAACTTTAGCTGCTAGCTAGCCATCTCTTAAAGCAGTGGTTCTCAACCTTTTTTCAGTGATGTACCCCCTATGGACATTTTTTTAAATTTAAGTACACCCTAATCAGAGCAAATCATTGAATAAAGGACATAAAGAAGTAAAATACAGCACTATGTTATCAGTTTCGGATTTATTAAATTGTATAACAGTGCAAAATATTGCTCATTTGTAGTGGTCTTTCTTGAACTATTTGGAAAAAAAAGATACAAAAATAACTAAAAACTTGTTGAAAAATAAACAAGTGATTCAATTATAAATAAAGATTTCTACACATAGAAGTAATCATCAATTTAAAGACCTACTGAAAGCCACAACTAGCGACCACGCAGTCTGATAGTTTATATATCAATGATGAAATATTAACATTGCAACACATGACAATACGGCCGCTTTAGTTTACTAAATTGCAATTTTAAATTTCCCAGGAGTTTCGTCTTCGAAACGTCGTGTAATGATGACGTGTACGCAAGACGTCACAGGGTTTCAGGAAGTATGAGCACTACGCACACACACACAGCTAAAAGTCGTCTGCTTTAACGGCTTAATTACACAGTATTTTGGACATCTGTGTTGCTGAATCTTTTGCAATTTGTTCAATTAATATTGGAGAAGTCACAGTAGAAAGATGGAGTTGGGAAGCTTTAGCCTTTAGCCACACAAACACAAGGTGATTCCTTGTTTAAAATTCACGGAGGTGAAAATTTACTATGGATCACAGCGAGGTCAAGCAGACATGAATCCAGACCAAATGTCAACCAGCAGGTTTCGGTGAGAAAATTGTGGTTAAAAAGCCGCTTCTTACCGGATATCAGCGCAGCTTGCATCCTGCTGCAGATTCGTGACTTCCCTCGGAGACACTGCGCGTCAACGAACCAGTGGACACACTTCTCCGACTATCAGGTAACATTAAACTCACTAAAACACTAGCAACACAATAGAAAGATAAGGGATTTCTTCAGAATTATCCTAGTAAATGTGTCTAAAAACATCGGAATCCTCCCCAATGCAATGGCATTTTTTTTTTTTTTTATTAACTCTTTTTTTTTTTTCTAGTCAATATCCTCACACACGACTCTTTCATCCTCGCTCAAATTAATGGGGAAATTGTCGTTTTCTCGGTCCGAATAGCACTGTTTGTTGGAGGCTCCCAATAAAATCAATGTAAATATGTGAGGAGCCCTCAACATGTGACGTCATCGTCTGCGACTTCCGGTAGAGGCAGGGCTTTTCTCTTAGCACCGACAGTTGCGAACCTTATCGTCGATGTTCTCTACTAAATCCTTTCAGCAAAAATATGGCAATATTGCGAAATGATCAAGTATGACACATAGAATGGACCTGCTATCCCCATTTGAATAAGAAAATCTCATTTCAGTAGGCCTTTAAAGTGCCCTCTTTGGGGATTGTAATAGAGATCCATCTAAACATTTCTTCCCAAAAAAAGAAATCCTTAACATCAATATTTATGGAACATGTCCACAAAAAAAATCTAGCTGTCAACACTGAATATTGCATTGTTGTATTTATTTTCACAGTTTATGAACTTACATTCATATTTTGTTGAAGTATCATTCAATAAATATATTTATAAAGGATTTTTGAATTGTTACTATTTTTAGAATATTTAAAAAAAAATCTCATGTACCCCTTGGCATACCTTCAAGTACCCCCAAGGGTACGCGTACCCCTATTTGAGAACCACCGTCTTAAAACACCTCGTCCTGAGGGCGTTTCAGTGTTATAACTTCACCTTTATTGTTAGTTTTTAAGCCAAAATGCATCTGTTCTCCCTTTTCTGTCGACACACATTGTCTGCTTATAAGTACTCCGTGATTGTGCGCTGCCGAACATGCTCGTCTGCTTGTAAAACCAGCAATGTCATGACGTTACGACTGTGTCACGCCTTGTGGATTATGTTTTATTTTTGTCATGTTTTGTTTTGTTTTTTTGAACATTCAGTTCTTGCGTTTTGCACTTCCTGGTTTGTTTTGTTCCCATAGTAACCTATTGATTTTCACCTTGCCCACTAGTCACGCCCTTGTCCTCAGCCCTCACACCTGTTACTAATCATCATAGTCATTATTTAAGCCATTCTGTTTCCGTCCTCATGCTGCCAACTTTACCTACGATACCTACTATCCAACCTACCTTACCTTGCCGACCTTCATGCCTTGCCACGCTGTTTGTTGTTTTGACCATGCCACGTAAGTTTTTTTTGTATTTATGCCTCAGTGCAAGTTTTTGGTTTGTTTTGTGCCAGAGTTAGTGTTTTTTGTCCGTTTGTATATAGTCATGCCATTGTGCTGCTTTTGTTTTGAGTATAGCCTAGTTTGTTATCCGCCCTTGTGCGCGCCCCTTGTTTTCCTGTTTTTGTATTACAGTGTTTAAATAAATCAAAATGTACTCACACTCTCGTCTGGCTCGTGCCAATCATCCTTTGAGTGGAAGAAGCAAAACAAATCCAAGTCCGTGTGTGACAGACTGGGGGACGGTGGACTGCTACTTTTCAGAGACCGTATAGTACCGAATATGATTCATTAGTATCGCGGTACTATGCTAATACCGGTATACCGTACAACCCTGTTTTGGTGTTTTTCAAAGAAGTCAAAAATGCAATTTTGGTAGAATTTTTGTGTGAGTGCTGATGAAATGCTAACAGTTAGCACACTGGCCGAATAGTGTTAGGTAACAAAAAACATGAGTGTCACTTATAGGTGTATACCAGGAAAAATAGTTTAAAAAGCTAGCATTCTGTAAGCAGTAGTGAAATACCAAAATATATGACATTGAGGTGTATACCTGCTAAATTATATTTAAAAAAAAAAAACTAGCATACTAATATTAGCATGCTAAAATAATAACTGTAACATGTGCAAGTAGTGAAGTGAATTATATTTATATAGCGCTTTTTCTCTAGTGACTCAAAGTGCTTTACATAGTGAAACCCAATATCTAAGTTACACTCAAACCAGTGTGGGTGGCACTGGGAGCAGGTGGGTAAAGTGTCTTGCCCAAGGACACAACGGCAGTGACTAGGATGGCGGAAGCGGGAATCGAACCTGCAACCCTCAAGTTGCTGGCACGGCCACTCTACCAACCGAGCTAAACCGCCAAAAAATATTACGCTAGGGGTCCACATCTGAACAAATAGTTAAAAATGCTTAGCATGCATCAAGTACCAAAATATGATGCAGGTGTATCCCTACAAAATGAGCTAAATTATCCAGTATATTAACGTTAGCATGCTGGCAGGTGACATTGGTAAAGTCACAAAATATTTGACGCTGAGGTGTAAACCTGCAAAATTTGTAAAAAAAAAAAAAAAAAGTTTAAATAAATGATAAATGGGTTGTACTTGTATATCGCTTTTCTACCTTCAAGGTACTCAAAGCGCTTTGACACTACTTCCACATTTACCCATTCACACACTGATGGAGGGAGCTGCCATGCAAGGCGCCAACCAGCACCCATCAGGAGCAAGGGTGAAGTGTCTTGCTCAGGACACAACGGACGTGACGAGGTTGGTACTAGGTGGGATTTGAACCAGGGACCCTCGGGTTGCGCACGGCCACTCTCCCACTGCGCCACGCCGTCCCTTAAAAGTTTGCATATCAATATTGTGCCACACGCCGTTACAGGCCGCAATTTGGACACCACCGCTGCACATAAAATAAAACACAAATATAGAATATATACAGTAAATTATAAAAGCAAACAGTACAATTTCTTTAAAAGCTGTGTATAGTGGAACAGATTTCTCGTTTTTTTTGCTTATGCTGCCCTTTTTTTTGCTGCAGCTGCTACATATACTGTAATATTGTACATGGTAATTGGGATATGTTATATATTGTATTTATTATATAAAGTGAAGTGTGAAGTGAAGTGAATTATATTTATATAGCGCTTTTCTCTAGTGACTCAAAGCGCTTTACATAGTGAAACCCAATATCTAAGTTACATTTAAACCAGTGTGGGTGGCACTGGGAGCAGGTGGGTAAAGTGTCTTGCCCAAGGACACAACGGCAGTGACTAGGATGGCGGAAGTGGGAATTGAACCTGCAACCCTCAAGTTGCTGGCACGGCCACTCTACCAACCGAGCTATGCGGGTAAATTAATTTATTTTTTTTACTTTGCTTCTTATAACTTTCAGAAAGACAATTTGCGAGAAAAAATACAAGCTTAAAAATGATTTTAGGATTTTTAAACACACATACCTTTTTACCTTTTAAATTCCTTCCTCTTCTTTCCTGACAATTTAAAATTTAAAGCCCACTAAAAATATAATATAATATAATATTATATCAGTATATGTTATATACTGTATATACAATATGTAGACCCTGCGATGAGGTGGCGACTTGTCCAGGGTGTACTCCGCCTTTCGCCCGAATGCAGCTGAGATAGGCTCCAGCACTCCCCGCAACCCCGAAAGGGACAAGCGGTAGAAAGTGGATGGATGGATGGAAGGATAATATGTAAATATTAAATATATGTTATATTTCATATTGCTACTATGGTACATTTTAAGTCTACTTCATACGTTTTGTTTTCGCCCTCTTTTTGTGCCTTTGTGTGCATTATTACCCTTTCCACCCTTTGCAACTGAGCTACTGTGTCGAACAACTTCCTTTGTGGATCTATAAAGTTTGTCTAAGTCGGAGTAAAATTGGGATTGTAGATCTAAGGGTCAATTTTCTTTTCTTCAGTACAGGAATGTAACAACGTACAGACCCCCTGCTCAAATAGGGATATGTCTAGGTTTGTTTGAAGTTTGTCAACACCTGAATGGCTCAGAGAAAACTTTGGAGAATGTGTTGTGGTTTGACGAGATGAACAAACACAGCTCTTATGACATAATGTCGGACTCAACAGGTTTAGAAATGCGGAGTAAGATGGCAAGAACCCTATCCTCACCAACAAACATGGAGGTGGAAACATTCTCTTCGGGGCTGCTAAGGGTCCAGTACATGAAGACTTCTTGGCAATGAGGTGTGCCCTACAATCTTAGGTGAGGACCTTTGCCCTCCGTGTGCCCAAAAAAGTTTCTGCGTCAAATACTAAGCCGTGTTTTACTTAATTTCCTGTGTATATCCTTTTTTTTTTCTATTTATATAGTATACAATTAAACTGAAGATGGCAGAAATGGTCCGCATTGCCGGCAGTAAGTGGAACACATTTCCAGTGAGGGTTGGACTCCGCCAAGGCTGTCCTTTGTCACCGATTCTGTTCATAACTTTTATGGACAGAATTTCTAGGTGCAGTTAAGGCGTTGAGGGGTTCTGGTTTGGTGACCGCAGGATTAGGTCTCTGCTTTTTGCAGATGATGTGGTCCTGATGGCTTCATCCGACCGGGATCTTCAGCTCTCGCTGGATCGGTTCGTGTGAAGCGACCGGAATGAGAATCAGCACCTCCAAGTCCGAGTCCGTGGTTCTCGCCCGGAAAAGGGTGGAATGTCATCTCCGGGTTGGGGAGGAGACCCTGCCCCAAGTGGAGGAGTTCAAGTACCTAGGAGTCTTGTTCACGAGTGGGGGAAGAGTGGATCGTGAGATCGACGGGCGGATCGGTGCGGCGTCTTCAGTAATGCGGACGTTGTACCGATCCGTTGTGGTGAAGAAGGAGCTGAGCCGGAAGGCAAAGCTCTCAATTTACCGGTCGATCTACGTTCCCATCCTCACCTATGGTCATGAGCTTTGGGTCATGACCGAAAGGATAAGATCACGGGTACAAGCGGCCCAAATGAGTTTCCAGGTCTCTCCCTTAGAGATAGGGTGAGAAGCTCTGCCATCCGGGAGGAACTCAAAGTAAAGCCGCTGCTCCTCCACATCGAGAGGAGCCAGATGAGGTGGTTCGGGCATCTGGTCAGGATGCCACCCGAACGCCTCCCTAGGGAGGTGTTTAGGGCACGTCCAACAGGTAGGAGGCCACGGGGAAGACCCAGGACACGTTGGGAAGACTATGTCTCCCGGCTGGCCTGGGAACGCCTCGGGATCCCCCGGGAAGAGCTAGACGAAGTGGCTGGGGAGAGGGAAGTCTGGGTTTCCCTGCTTAGGCTGTTGCCCCCGCGACCCGACCTCGGATAAGCGGAAGATGATGGATGGATGGCAGAAATGCAACATATAAGGATGCAAACTGCCATAAAACTGTAAAGAAGAAGAAGCTTATACAACATGGGCCGGCAACATGTTGAGCATATTGCGCTGCTTCTGCTACCGCTACATTGCGTTCGGCTCGTCAAATTTACCGTACTTCCTTGAATTGCCGCCGGGTATATTGTATGCGCCTGCCTAGAATTACTGCCGGGTCAAACTCGTTTTGCAAAATAATTAGCGCATGCTTAGAATTAGAGGATTAAAGTCGGGTCAAACTCGTTTTGCAAAATATTATTTTTATTAGCGCATGTCTGGAATTTCTGCCGGGTCCAACTCGTTTCGCGAAATAATCAGCACATGCCTAAAATTTCCGCCGGGTCAAACTCGTCACGTCACTAGTGACCGGTCATTATTTTCAAAATGGAGGAGGCTTATTTCAATTATTTGAAATCGCATAAAGGGAAGAAGATTAAGAGCTATTCAGTAGGATTTAAGGTCCGAGCTATTGAATATGTTAAAAAGAACAGTAAGCAGCTATGTTTTATTAATATACCGTAGCTGCGTGTGCCAAATATGAGTCATTAAATGAATCCCGCCTCCTGGTGGTAGAGGGCGCTAGTGGTCCTTCTTGCGACTACTCGGCTGCAAAAGAAGTGACAACAAGCAGCAAGAGTGAGCAGCCATCGTTTATTTTTTTCCTCTCACTTACACTTTTAACATGCTGGATTACATATCTAAAATAAAAAAGTTTTCTAAACTGGACTTTCAATCGAAGCAGGAGGTAATAAAGGAAGATCTCCATCGAGACACAGAGACTTTTAAAACTGAAGAAAGATAAGGAAGACTTCTATAAACAAGTTATCGATGCTTTTGATCAGAAGGAGCTGCGCATGGACTTAATTTATAAGTAAAGGTAAGACCACAATAACGTTTTTTTTTAATTAAATGTGATTTTTATGATGGTATCCTTACACCACACTCAAATTTATAAGCGCAGGCCTGAATTTACCGCATGCCTTTGGTAAGCGCCAGAGTGAGAAGAGGTTTTAATATAATTAGCGCCCAGGTGGCAATTAAAGGAAATACAGTATTCTAGATTACCAATTATGACTCTTATGTGGATAATGACAGGATTTAGCCATGATTCACCAAGCTGTCTATCCGTGGTATTCAATTTATACCTGGTGATAGAGAGAAGCTCACACAACCAAAGGCAGGGTGACGGTGAACAGCAACTTTTTGAACTCTTCGTCTGGATTAAAATTAATTCTTCATCTGAACGGGAAAATATGGACATCCTATCAGTTGTCATTAATGTGAGAGCAGACTTTGTACAGTAAGCAATCACTTTTTTATGTTTATAGTTTGTATTTCTTGTTTAGCACTTAACAATACTGCTACATAATACTTACTGTTTCACCAAAACTGGATTTGTTTAGCACACAGCTTCTTAAAATTTGTAGGTCATCCTCTTTATGTTCAGTCTCAAAAATATGTTTTTTTTCCAAAGTAATCATTATTGGCTCCCACAAAGTCTAAATGATTTGCATTGTTGTTGGTAGGGAAAGGCTCTGCATTTCCCACCTTTACATTACGTGACCACGTGTCTGCAATGAGGTGGTGACTTGTCCAGGGTGTACCCCGCCTGATTGTAGCTGACATAGGCACCAGCGCCCCCCGCGACCCCAAAGGGAATAAGCGGTAGAAAATGGCGGGATGGATGGGTGTCTGGCTCGCTCATTATCTTTCAAAATGGCTCGGGAATCTCCGTGAGATTGATACTATTTTAATCATATATTTTTACTCGCAAACTTTGGAAGTATGTGCTCCAATCACTCTATCACAAAAAAATAACAGTTTTAGAACTTATTGGAAACTCAAGACAGCCATGACATTATGACCTTCAGAAGTGTATGTAAACTTTTGACCACGACTGTATATTAAAGTTAAAGTACCCATGATTGTCACACACACACACAAGGTGTGGCGATATTAATCTCTGCATTGGACCCATCACCCTTGATCACCCTGAAAGGTGAGGGGAGCAGTGAGCAGCAGCGGTGGTCACGCCCGGGAATCATTTTTGGTGACATACCCTCCAATTCAAACCCTTGATGCTTATTGCCAACCAGGGAAGTAACGGGTCCCATTTTTATCGTCTTTGGTATGACTCAACCTACCGATCTCAGGGCAGACACTAAGAAAATAGCTTCAAAGTAGAGGACACTTGGTTTTCTGCTCTACTGTTACTTTAAATGGACAAAAGTAAAAACATTTTTTTACATTTTTGTAATAGCCAAATGAGCAGAATAGTTACAGTATAATTACATATTTATGATCCAATTAGACATCTTTGTTATTAATAAGCACATGCCTAAAATGATCTCAAGCTCAATTTGAAAGTTGATGACTAAATAAAGTGAAGTGAAGTGAATTATATTTATATAGCGCTTTTTCTCCAGTGACTCAAAGCGCTTTACATAGTGAAACCCAATATCTAAGTTATATTCAAACCAGTGTGGGTGGCACTGGGAGCAGGTGGGTAAAGTGTCTTGCCCAAGGACACAACAGCAGTGACTAGGATGGCGGAAGTGGGAATCGAACCTGCAACCCTCAAGTTGCTGGCACGGCCACTCTACCAACCGAGCTAAAATCCACTTAATAGAATAGAATAGAATAGAAAGTACTTTATTGATCCCTGGGGGAAATTCAGCACCACAGTTCGCTCACAATAGACATTAATAATATCCATCCATCCATTTTCTACCGCTTATTCCGTTTCGGGGTCGCGGGGGGCGCTGGCGCCTATCTCAGCTACAATCGGGCGGAAGGCGGGGTACACCCTGGACAAGTCGCCCCTCATCGCAGGGCCAGCACAGATAGACAGACAACATTCACACTCACATTCACACACTAGGGCCAATTTAGTGTTGCCAATCAACCTATCCCCAGGTGCATGTCTTTGGAAGTGGGAGGAAGCCGGAGTACCCGGAGGGAACCCACGCTTTCACGGGGAGAACATGCAAACTCCACACAGAAAGATCCCGAGCCTGGGTTTGAACCCAGGACTGCAGGACCTTCGTATTGTGAGGCAGACGCACTAACCCCTCTGCCACCGTGAAGCCGACATTAATAATAATAAATAGTATATAACATATATTATATATACAATATATGAATAGTATAAATATATTCTGCATATATTCTACATTTAAGTGCAGTCAAGGAACATATGCATTATACATTATAATTATATATTATCCATCCATCCATTTTCTACCGCTTATTCCCTTTCGGGGTCGCTGGCGCCTATCTCATTTACAATCGGGCGGAAGGCAGGGTACACCCTGGACAAGTCGCCACCTCATCAAAGGGCCAACACAGATAGACAGACCACATTCACACACTAGGGCCAATTTAGTGTTGCCAATCAACCTATCCCCAGGTGCATGTCTTTGGAAGTGGGAGGAAGCCGGAGTACCCGGAGGGAACCCACGCATTCACGGGGAGAACATGCAAACTTCACACAGAAAGATCCCGAGCCTGGGTTTGAACCCAGGACTGCAGGACCTTCGTATTGTGAGGCAGACGCACTAACCCCTCTGCCACCGTGAAGCCTACATTAAAAATAATAAATAATATATAACATATATTATATATACAATATATGAATAGTAGAAATATATTCTACATATATTCTACATTTAAGTGCAGTCAAGGAACATATGCATTATACATTATAATTATATATTATATAATTATTTAATATGTGTACAACTAGTTCACTAATCGTTAAGACAGTTGAGGACAATTTGAATAACAAAATAGTCATTAGTTGCAGCCCCAATGAACACAAACGCAGATATTTAAAAAAAATGCACATTTTCTCCAAATCGGTGTCCACATTTAAAAAAACACATTCACCGGCTGTCTTGCACATTTTATCAAAGCCAGAAAAAACAACCAATGATTTAAGTGGAATTTAACACCTCCGTACAATATCTTTAAAATCAGTGCACTCTTACACAGTCCAGGAAACATTACATACTATACGACGCATGGGTACGTGCAAATGGGTCAATTAATCCTGTGATACCGCAATCTAAATTGAGCTTTAAATTCCAGCCCAGGCTTGATTAAGTTTGACAGCCCTGGTCTAAGGTGTCAGATGGCTTCCCCTTTACCCTAAACTGCATAAACCATTTAAACATGGATTGATGGATCTCTAGATGAAAAACAGGTGAGAGAGAATTGATACCCCTCGTAAAAAGTGCGAAGGTAATTTCGTAAAAATGTGCTAATCTTACCTTTACATCAGGGCCGTTGCAGTTAAGGCTCACCCCGCGCTCATCTGTGATCTCTGTAATCTCCGACAGGTCATCATCTTCAAACTCACCCAGGCTGATGTCATGGGTCAACCTGGTTGGGATCAGATCAGGAGGAAAAGGGAAGAGATTAAAGAACAAATAAATTTTTTCAGGACTCCTTTCCTCTCCAAATCTTGTTGAGCAGATTACCAGTCCGACACTTAAGAGACACCATGCCAGACCATGGCTTGTGTTTAGGTTTCAAGATTGTAAATACTTAAATCCCGGAATGAATAGCAGTTACGGAAACTAGCCTGAAAATTAAAATTAACGTAATTGCTGTTGCTCACAAACTCCAATCTCTTATGGCTGGCACTGTATTTATTTGTATTCCCCAGCTAACAAGCTGCTAACAGCTAATTTTGTATCCCCATAGACCAGGTGTGTCAAACTCAAATACAGAGTGGGCCAAAATTTTAAAAGGAACAATGCCGGGGGCCAAGGTTCAATCAATCAATCAATGTTTACTTATATAGCCCTAAATCACTAGTGTCTCAAAGGGCTGCACAAACCACCACGACTAGTGTCTCAAAGGGCTGCACAAACCACCACGACATCCTCGGAAGGCCCACATAAGGGCAAGGAAAACTCACACCCAGTGGGACATCGGTGACAAAAATGACCCAGTGGGACGTCGGTGACAATGATGACTATGAGAACCTTGGAGAGGAGGAAAGCAATGGATGTCGAGCGGGTCTAACATGATACTGTGAAAGTTCAATCCACAATGGATCCAACACAGTCGCGAGAGTCCAGTCCAAAGCGGATCCAACACAGCAGCGAGAGTCCCGTTCACAGCGGAGCCAGCAGGAAACCATCCCAAGCGGAGGCGGATCTGCAGCGCAGAGATGTCCCCAGCCGATACACAGGCAAGCAGTACATGGCCACCGGATCGGACCGGACCCCCTCCACAAGGGAGAGTGGGACATAGAAGAAAAAGAAAAGAAACGGCAGATCAACTGGTCTAAAAAGGGAGTCTATTTAAAGGCTAGAGTATACAGATGAGTTTTAAGGTGAGACTTAAATGCTTCTACTGAGGTAGCATCTCGAACTGTTACCGGGAGGGCATTCCAGAGTACTGGAGCCCGAACGGAAAACGCTCTATAGCCCGCAGACTTTTTTTGGGCTTTGGGAATCACTAATAAGCCGGAGTCCTTTGAACGCAGATTTCTTGCCAGGACATATGGTACAAAAGGTTGAACAAATTAACCCTTTAATAGGGACCCAAACAAGTTTTGCATTAAATATTGAACAAGCAAGGCTTATATAACTTTAGTGACATGCAAAATCCAGTTTCAAATAATAATAATAATAATAATAATTAAAAAAATATCAATGGAATATCAAATAAAATTTAAATAAAAATGTTATGCCTTTTTTTCTATTTGCAATCTTCTGAAGTAAATATAATTTTTTTTCCCACAAGCTAATATCCATCCATCCATTTTCTACCGCTTATTCCCTTTCGGGGTCGCGGGGGGCGCTGGCGCCTATCTCAGCTACAATCGGGCGGAAGGCGGGGTACACCCTGGACAAGTCGCCACCTCATCGCAGGGCCAACACAGAGAGACAGACAACATTCACACTCACATTCACACACTAGGGCCAATTTAGTGTTGCCAATCAACCTATCCCCAGGTGCATGTCTTTGGAAGTGGGAGGAAGCCGGAGTACCCGGAGGGAACCCACGCAGTCACGGGGAGAACATGCAAACTCCACACAGAAAGATCCCGAGCCTGGATTTGAACCCAGGACTGCAGGACCTTCGTATTGTGAGGCTGACGCACTAACCCCTCTGCCACCGTGAAGCCCCACAAGCTAATAATACATTTGAAAATAAAATAACAATAATGAATAAACCAAACATTCAAGCCTTGAAGTAGCAAGAGAAAATGCATGAATAAAACGTTAATTATTGGTCAGTTTGCTGGAAGTTTCCCGGAAGAGTTAGTGCTGCAAGGAGTTCTGGGTATTTGTTCTGTTGTGTTACAGTGCGGATGTTCACCCGAAATGTGTTTGTCATTCTTGTTTGGTGTGGGTTCACAGTGTGGCACATATTTGTAACAGTGTTAAAGTTGTTTTATACGGCCACCCTCAGTGTGACCTGTATGGCTGTTGACCAAGTATGCGTTGCATTCACTTGTGCGTGTGTGTGTGTGTGTAAAAGCCACAAATATGTGACACGCTGTTAGTATGGAGGAAAAGCGGACGTGACGACAGGTTGTAGAGAACGTTAAAGGCAGTCCCTTAAATGCACGCCCACAATATAGTTGTCCAGGTGGAAATCGGTAGAAATTCGGGAGAATGGTTGCCCCGGGAGACTTTTGGGAGGGGCACTGAACTTCGGGAGTCTACCGGGAAAATTAGGAGGGTTGGCAAGTATGAGTATTAGCGGTGAATGCGGTGTCACAGCGGCACCGACGCTGTATAACACCGGCGGGCCAGCTCTAATGCTAAATTGATATTGCCTCAAGGGCCACATTAAATTACACGGCGGGCCAAATTTGGCCCGCGGGCCAGAGTTTGACACCCATGCCATAGACAGTGCAGAGACGCTCCCGTAAACTAATACCGTATTTTTCAGACTATATAAACCGCACACACTACATTTCTAGAATACATTTTTTAGAAACATTTTCCATATCTTAGTCGCGCCGTACTATAAGCTGCAGATATATACATTGTGTTAATGTACATTAGTTATTTCCACAAATTGATTCTGTTAATCTTTATTTACATACCGTAATTATTTCCAAATGGTGTCATGGCAGTAAACAAAACACAAGTCATTGTCATGGAACCACTAATTGCAGAAGCTAGCTCTCCAATCAGCTAAACAGACTCAATAAGTCCACAGTGACGTCTTGGGGAATTTACTGAGAAACTTGTGAAACTGAAACAATACAAAAATAAAGCCAGACACTGGTAAACTTGTTAACATATTAGCTTGATTACATTACGATAGCACGTACAAATATGCATGAAAACACTCCTACAGACATCACATGTGACGGGTTAGTAAATATGAATAGTGTTAGTTAGACTGTAAAAGTGAGAAAGGTTTCGAGTGATGAACGAAGAATCCATACGAGTAAAAATGCTATGGAGACCACAGGACGGAACGGCACCTGTACATCCAGTTGAAAGTACTAAACAGAAGCAAATACTGTGGACGTTCAAACCGCAGCACCTGCAGTGAGCAAACTCGTCTAAAAGATGGCGCCATACCACAAACAATAACACATCTGTTCAGTGTCTTTGCTTTTGTTCGATGAAAACAATTTAAAATACGGCCGTTAGCAAAGAAAGGAGCATCAGACGAAAAAAGGAGCATCTTGTAGTCCGGAATTCATGGTAATAGTCACCCCACTATGGCAAATAAACTGCTTTTCTTAGTATTTTAAGTGTCATTATCACATATTAGTATCACGGAAGGAGGAGGGCTAAACATGTTACACACTGAGTCAGAGCAAGCTAGCAGCAAGCATGCTAACAGCTAAGCTAACAGCAAAGTTATCTTGAAACAACTCCAAGAAATAAATGCAAGAAATTAAAAATCATTTCGATAAGAATCTAGAGAGTGGATAATATAACAACACGTTTGTTGTGTTAGCATTGTCTCAGTCAGTATACCACATGTAAGAGGGTGGATCGATCCATAAATTGATGAAGTCGATACCAAGGTGTAATGTCTGTATCTGATCAATACAAGTGTGATTTGATCAATCAATCAATCAATGTTTATTTATATAGCCCTAAATCACAAATGTCTCAAAAAGACTGCACAAACCACTACGACTACGACATCCTCGGAAGAACCCACAAAATGGCAAGGAAGACTCACACCCAGTGGGCAGGGAGAATTCACATCCAGTGGGACGCAAGTGACAATGATGACTATGAGAAACCTTGGAGAGGACCTCAAATGTGGGCAACCCCCCCCTAGGGGACCGAAAGCAATGGATGTCGAGCGGGTCTAACATGATACTGTGAAAGTTCAATCCATAGTGGCTCCAGCACAGCCGCGAGAGTTCAGTTCAAAGCGGATCCAAGACAGCAGTGAGAGTCACGTCCACAGGAAACCATCCCAAGCGGAGTTGGATCAGCATCGTAGAGATGTCCCCAACCGATACACAGGCGAGCGGTCCATCCTGGGTCCCGACTATGGACAGCCAGTACTTCATCCATGGTCATCGGACCGGACCCCCTCCACAAGGGAGGGGGGGGACATAGGACAGAAAGAAAAGAAGCGGCATATCAACTGGTCTAAAAAGGAAGTCTATTTAAAGGCTAGAGTATACAAATGAGTTTTAAGGTGAGACTTAAATGCTTCTACTGAGGCAGCATCTCGAACTGTTACCGGGAGGGCATTCCAGAGTACTGGAGCCCGAACGGAAAACGCTCTATAGCCCGCAGACTTTTTTTGGGCTTTAGGAATCACTAATAAGCCGGAGTCTTTTGAACGCAGATTACTTGCCGGGACATACGGTACAATACAATCGGCAAGATAGGATGGAGCTAGACCGTGTAGTATTTTATACGTAAGTAGTAAAACCTTAAAGTCACATCTTAAGTGCACAGGAAGCCAGTGCAGGTGAGCCAGTACAGGCGTAATGTGATCAAACTTTCTTGTTCTTGTCAAAAGTCTAGCAGCCGCATTTTGTACCAACTGTAATCGTTTAATGTCAAGAAATAATTCTTTGGACACAGGAGGGCTTTGATGGCGACAACCAAAAGTATTAAATGAGTAGTACATGGTAGTTCTTGCTTTTGTTTAGTTATGTAGTGAATTTAGTGAATTATATTTATATAGCGCTTTTCTCTAGTGACTCAAAGCGCTTTACATAGTGAAACCCAATATCTAAGTTACATTTAAACCAGTGTGGGTGGCACTGGGAGCAGGTGGGTAAAGTGTCTTGCCCAAGGACACAACGGCAGTGAATAGGATGGCGGAAGCGGGAATCGAACCTGCAACCCTCAAGTTGCTGGCACGGCCACTCTACCAACCGAGCTATACCGCCCTACTATTGACTTTGTTATGCAAACAATTGTAAGTAATTAAAGAGAATAATTAAGTAATTGAAAAAAGTGTTTTTCATTGTTACACTGTCAATAGCATTCACCATAAATAAAATAATGGATAATAAAATGTCGGAATCGGACGCGTAAAACCATAACTGCATTGCAATCAGCTTTGAGTGTGAGGTATGGCATCAGCGATTGAAATTACAATTTCTTTCTGCTTTGTTTCAAGTTTCGGATTTAAACTTTTAAGTTTGACTTGAATCTTTTTTTTTTAAATTATCTTTAAAATGTGCTACTGGGTTACCAATCAAAAGTACTTATAAAACCACAGGTATGTACATTTAAATAAATAGCAGTATGTTATGGGCCATTGAATAATTACTATAACAAGAAAGGAGAAAAGAAGGTATCAGATTGGTATCAGTATTGGCTGATATACTTCTTTGCAATGTCAATATCCATACACAACCTGAAACATAGCAAAAGGCTGAGTATCAGTGCTTGTATTATATTCTGAAATGTACCATAACTACACTACCACAACAATAACATCACAATACGACTTCTATTTACAGTACGCATTACATTTTATTTTTCATCTTGACTTGAATGTCTATTTAATTAAATGACTGATTCCATCATGTGAAATGGTAGCAACAGTATGACCTCAAGATGACTACATAACCAAATTATCATCCACAAATGCATCCCAAAGAGCATGCGTCTTCTAAATTATGGGATCAAGGAAAACATAATTCTTTGTGGAATACATTAGGACATTTTAAGGGTTGCAAGCTCCTCTTAACTTCCTGTTATCAACTCATGTTAAAGGGGAACATTATCACAATTTCAAAAGGGTTAAAAACAGTAAAAATCAGTTCCCAGTGGCTTGTTGTATTTTTTGAAGTTTTTTTCTCAATTTTACCGGTCCCCGAATATCCCTAAAAAAAAGCTTTAAAGTGCTTGATTTTCGCTTTTTGCGATGCGACTATCCATTTCCCTGTGACGTCACACAGTGCTGCCAATGTAAACAAACAACGGCGAATACCACAGCAAGATATAGCGACATTAGCTCGGATTCAGACTCGGATTTCAGCGACTTAAGCGATTCAACAGATTACGCATGTATTGAAACGGATGGTTGGAGTATGAAAGTATTGAAGAAAAAACTGAAGCTATTGAGCGAATAGCTATTGACGCTATTCATAGCCATAGCATGGCCGAATAGCTGAGTTAGCATCGCCGGTAAAATGTGCAAACCAGACGATCAGGACTTTCGCATCCCGTGACACTGGAGCAACTTAAATCCTTCCATTGGTAAGTGTTTTTTTCGCATTAAATGTGGGTGGAAGGAAACGTAATATAGTTGCAAATGCATCTGCAGGTTATCCATACATCTCTGTGCCATGTCTGCTTTAGCACCGCCGGTAAATAGCATGTTAGCATCGATTAGCGTAGCATGTTAGCATCGATTAGCTGGCAGTCAACATCAACATCAACAAAACTCACCTTTGTGAATTTGTTGACTTTATAGTTGCAAATGCATCTGCAGGTTATCCATACATCTCTGTGCCATGTCTGCTTTAGCACCGCCGGTAAATAGCATGTTAGCATCGATTAGCGTAGCATGTTAGCATCGATTAGCTGGCAGTCAACATCAACAAAACTCACCTTTGTGAATTTGTTGACTTTATAGTTGCAAATGCATCTGCAGGTTATCCATACATCTCTGTGCCATGTCTGCTTTAGCACCGCGGGTAAATAGCATGTTAGCATCGATTAGCATAGCATGTTAGCATCGATTAGCTGGCAGTCACGCCGCGACCAAATATGTCTGATTAGCACATAAGTCAACATCAACAAAACTCACCTTTGTGATTTTGTTGACTTTATCGTTGCAAATGCATCTGCAGGTTATCCATACATCTCTGTGCCATGTCTGTCTTAGCATCGCCGGTAAAATGTGCAGACACTCTGGCACATTCAATGGGGGTCTGGCGGCAGATTTCTTGCCAGTGGTGCAACTTGAATCCCTCCCTCTTAGTGTTGTTACACCTTCCGACAACACACCGACGAGGCATGATGTCTCCAAGGTTCCAAAAAAGTCGAAAAAACGGAAAATAACAGAGCTGTGTTGAAACTGAAAATGGCGACTGTATTACCTCGGTGACGTTACGTTCTGACGTCATCGCCACCAGGGCAATAAACAGAAAGGCGTTTAATTCGCCAAAATTCACCCGTCTAGAATTCGGAAATCGGTTAAAAAAATATATGGTCTTTATTCTGCACCATCAAGGTATATATTGACGCTTACATAGGTCTGCTGATAATGTTCCCCTTTAAAAGGTACGTATGTCCGTAGAAAAGGTAGGAAAATAGGAAAAATAACCCACGCAGAACTGAGAAATGCCCGGTGTTTGTTTTTGGCTCTCTGCCGCCATTTTATGCTTACCGCACTGCATGTGCGATTCGACCGCGCTAATTCCTATGGTGCCGAGTTTGAAATCCCTCTTACAAAGTATGCACCTGGCCTCCTCGGGATTGGCAACAGGCTTAAGCCAGCTTTTAAACCGGCTGCCCTCCAGCCAACGCTCGCAAAAACTTGCATTTCCCCATGCTGACGGAAAGGCGGGACGCGACTGACACTGAAATCACTCATTTTTACTCAAAGACGGGCCGTAACTTTTACTCAAAGACGTGCCCCGAAAAAATAAAAAAAAAAACGGCCCGACAATTTAAGACCATTGAGTACTGAATTTAAGACCATCTTAGGAAATTTCTAATAAATGTAATACTTTTTAAGGCCTTAATTGTATATACATGAATTTAAGACTTTTTAAGGATCCGCGGATACCCTGTCTTTGATTGTGCGCTGCCAAACATGCTCCTCTGCTCGTAAAACCAAAAAGGTCCCGACGTGATGACGATGCGCCCCTAATGCCTGTCCAAAAAAAGGGGTGGGGAATAGGGAGAACCGGTACTTTTTGGAGGCGGTATAGTACCGAATATGATTCATTAGTATCGCAGTACTATACTAGTAGAGGTATACCGTACAACCCTAATCTGCCTATAATTCAAGTCTGAAAAGAATGAGAATACCCTACTGTATGATCATCTACCAACACCACAGTTCAGAAGATGGATATGGTTTTCAGAAGCATCTGTTTACATATAATGAGGCCCTGAAGGAGGAGGAAGTGAAACAGCCAGGAAGAGAAGAATAGTATTAGGGACAACACTGTTAGCCCTGAGGGACAAAAGCCCTTATTCTTCAAACCAAGACCAGCGCTTAAGTATATAATGTTGTAAATACGTAGGATATCTAAAAAACCTAAAGTAGTAGTATTATGGAAAAACAAGTTGACTTTGTGATATTGTGTTCCATTGTATATATTAAACCAGGGGTCGGGAACCTTTTTGGCTGAGAGAGAGCCATGAAAGCTAAACATTTTTTAAAAGGTATTTTCGTGAGAGCCATATAATATTTTTTAACACTGAATACAACAAAATGTGTGCATTTTTATGTAGGTCTAACATTCTTGAAGTACAATAAGTCTCTTTTTCTTTTTAATAAGATTTTTATTCTGAAGTTAACCAATAATAATTAAAGTACTTCTTAACATTAATGCGACTTCATGAACAAGTACGGTAGAAAACGGTTGGACGGATTAAAATGCATGAGGATGTTTTATATTTTGAATGTTATTTGTAACACTGTGATTATGTCATAGTAGTTTTGTATATATTATCACACAACTTTTATGCTTAAGGGCCGTTGCTATATTTATTGTCAATTGTACTGAAGTAGTATTTTTCTTTGTCGGTACTTTTGGATTGCCAGCCATCCTGGTATCGGTGTCTGAGTCCAGGAACGGCCTGCTGACTGCCAAGGCCGAACACCGCCGTGACGCAGACAGAGCAGAGAGACAAGGCGATATCACCAGCATCAACACATTTGCATTTTTGTATAAACATTTATTGTGTCTAACTGGAGTTGTCGGGATTACCCCCCTTCCCTCAGCAACAGCTTCAGTGATGTTAAAAATGGACCTCCCAATAAAATAGAGGAAGCACGCGGGCTGGACTTTTAGGACGTAGTTTGGATCTGTAACTAGAATACAGCCCAAAACATATGTCTCCACATTGAGACAAATTTAACGCTGTCTCTGCATGATTCATTGCTTCTCGTCTGTTTAATAGATGTCATCAGTGTTTGAACCTGACAGATTATCCATCCATCATCTTCCGCTTATCCGAGGTCGGGTCGCGGGGGCAACAGCCTAAGCAGGGAAACCCAGACTTCCCTCTCCCCAGCCACTTCGTCTAGCTCTTCCCGGGGGATCCCGAGGCGTTCCCAGGCCAGCTGGGAGACATAGTCTTCCCAACGTGTCCTGGGTCTTCCCCGTGGCCTCCTACCGGTTGGACGTGCCCTAAACACCTCCCTAGGGAGGCGTTCGGGTGGCATCCTGACCAGATGCCCGAACCACCTCATCTGGCTCCTCTCGATGTGGAGGAGCAGCGGCTTTACTTTGAGTTCCTCCCGGATGACAGAGCTTCTCACCCTATCTCTAAGGGAGAGACCCAAACTCATTTGGGCCGCTGGTACCCGTGATCTTATCCTTTCGGTCATGACCCAAAGCTCATGACCATAGGTGAGGATGGGAACGTAGATCGACCGGTAAATTGAGAGCTTTGCCTTCCGGCTCAGCTCCTTCTTCACCACAACGGATCGGTACAACGTCCGCATTACTGAAGACGCCGCACCGATCCGACTGTCGATCTCACGATCCACTCTTCCCTCACTCTTGAGGGTGCATGGGAGTTTGCCCAACCAGTCTACATGTGCTTTGTGGACTTGGAGAAGGCATTGGACCGTGTCCCTCGGGAAGTCCTGTGGGGAGTGCTCAGAGAGGTATTGGGGTATTTGACTGTCTTATTGTGGCGGTCCGCTCCCTGTATGATCAGTGCCAGAGCTTGGTCCGCATTGCCGGCAGTAAGTGGAACACATTTCCAGTGAGGGTTGGACTCCGCCAAGGCTGTCCTTTGTCACCCATTCTGTTCATAACTTTTATGGACAGAATTTCTAGGCGCAGTCAAGGCGTTGAGGGGATCCGGTTTGGTAACCGCAGGATTAGGTCTCTGCTTTTTGCAGATGATGTGGTCCTGATGGCTTCATCTGACCGGGATCTTCAGCTCTCGCTGGATCGGTTCGCAGCCGAGTGTGAAGCGACCGGAATGAGAATCAGCACCTCCAAGTCCGAGTCCATGGTTCTCGCCCGGAAAAGGGTGGAGTGCCATCTCCGGGTTGGGGAGGAGACCCTGCCCCAGGTGGAGGAGTTCAAGTACCTAGGAGTCTTGTTCACGAGTGGGGGAAGAGTGGATCGTGAGATCGACAGGCGGATCGGTGCGGCGTCTTCAGTAATGCGGAAGTTGTACCGATCCGTTGTGGTGAAGAAGGAGCTGAGCCGGAAGGCAAAGCTCTCAATTTACCGGTCGATCTACGTTCCCATCCTCACCTATGGTCATGAGCTTTGGGTCATGACCGAAAGGATAAGATCACGGGTACAAGCGGCCCAAATGAGTTTCCTCCGCCGTGTGGCAGGGCTCTCCCTTAGAGATAGGGTGAGAAGCTCTGCCATCCGGGAGGAACTCAAAGTAAAGCCGCTGCTCCTTCACATCGAGAGGAGCCAGATGAGGTGGTTCGGGCATCTGGTCAGGATGCCACCCGAACGCCTCCCTAGGGAGGTGTTTAGGGCACGTCCAACCGGTAGGAGGCCACGGGGAAGACCCAGGACACGTTGGGAAGACTATGTCTCCCGGCTGGCCTGGGAACGCCTCGAGATCCCCCGGGAAGAGCTAGACGAAGTGGCTGGGGAGAGGGAAGTCTGGGTTTCCCTGCTCAGGCTGTTGCCCCCGCGACCCGACCTCGGATAAGCGGAAGATGATGGATGGATGGATGGATGGAAAATATGTGAAAATACCATCACAAAAGCCATCCATCCATCCATCCAAGTTCTACCGTTTGTCCATTTCGGATCGCGGGGGGTGCTGGAGCCTATCCCAGCTGCATCACAAAATGCCACAATTTCAGACGGCTAATTTGAATAATCCGCTCCTAATGTGATCGATAATTTCCGTAGATTCGGGGTCAGATGACATCACGCGGGAACCCGTCTGCAGTCTGCCCCTATCAGCAGATCAGTCATACTGGAAATATGCAAAAAAAAAATGGAAAGAGATGTGCTGTTTATTTTTCACTATCCCAATGTAAGACAAGAACACAATTTTTTTTTTATGCATTTAAGAATCGTTTAAAGAAAGTCTGCTAACAATTGAGTCGATAGGGCAGGGGTCACCAACATTGTCTGCTTTAGCTCCGCCGGTAAATAGCATGTTAGCATCGATTAGCTGGCAGTCACGCCGCGACCAAATATGTCTGATTAGCACATAAGTCCATCCATCCATCCATTTTCTACCGCTTATTCCCTTTTGGGGTCGCGGGGGGCGCTGGCGCCTATCTCAGCTACAATCAGGCAGAAGGCGGGGTACACCCTGGACAAGTCGCCACCTCATCGCAGGGCCAACACAGATAGACAGACAACATTCACACTCACATTCACACACTAGGGCCAATTTAGTGTTGCCAATCAACCTATCCCAAGGTGCATGTTTTTGGAGGCCGAAGTACCCGGAGGGAACCCACGCAGTCACGGGGAGAACATGCAAACTCCACACAGAAAGATCCCGAGCCTGGGATTGAACCCAGGACTGCAGGACCTTCGTATTGTGAGGCAGATGCACTAACCCCTCTCCCACCGTGAAGCCCTAGCACATAAGTCAACATCAACAAAACTCACCTTTGTGATTTCGTTGACTTTATCGTTGCAAATGCATCTGCAGGTTATCCATACATCTCTGTGCCATGTCTGTCATCGCCGGTAAAATGTGGAGACACTCCGGCACATTCAATGGGGGTCTGGCGGCAGACACTTTCGCATCTTCGAGCCAGTGGTGCAACTTGAATCCCTCCCTGTTAGTGTTGTTACACCCTCCGACAACACACCGACGAGGCATGATGTCTCCGAGGTTCCAAAAAATAGTCGAAAAAACGGAAAATAACAGAGCTGAGACCCAATATTTACAATGTGTTGAAAATGAAAATGGCGGCTGTATTACCTCGGCGACGTCACATTCTAACGTCATCGCCTCCAGCGCGATAAACAGAATGGCGTTTAATTCGCCAAAATTCACCCATTTAGAGTTCGGAAATCGGTTAAAAAAATAGATGGTCTTTATTCAGCACCATCAAGGTATATATTGAGGCTTACATAGGTCTGCTGATAATGTTCCCCTTTAACAATAGAGATGCTCAATATTGGCATTCACACACTCTGACTCTACCAACAACATGTCAAATCTCTCCGGGCTTTCGAGGCACATTTATTAATGTGTGTGGAGCGCAAACAAACAGCATCTCAAATAACACATCAGCACCTTCAGTGATCAATGTAAGCTTGGAGTGTGTTGTGCATGTCTACTTTACATCCCCTTAACATGACACCAACACAATTGCATCACATTTATAATTCAGCACAAATACTAAATGCAGATAAAATCCATCGGCAGTTAATTGCATGAGCGTACAACGCCCCACACCATTCTGGATACAGGCCGGGATAATTAAACCAATATTATCAGACATGTCTAGTTAAAGTTCAAGTTAAGTTAAAGTACCAATGATTGTCACACACACACTAGGTGTGGTGAAACCTGTCCTCTGCATTTGACCCATCCCCTTGATCACCCCCTGGGAAGTGAGGGGAGCAGTGGGCAGCAGCGGTGCCGCGCCCGGGAATCATTTATGGTGATTTAACCTCCAATTCCAACCCTTGATGCTGAGTGCCAAGCAGGGAGGTAATGGGTCCCATTTTTTTATAGTCTTTGGTATGACTCGGCCGGGGTTTGAACTCCCAACCTACCGATCTCAGGGTGGACTGACAATTAAGACAATTTCAGTGATTCAGTGTAAATATTAAGACATTTATGACATTTTTAACCCGGTGGAAATGCACTAATATATGGTCAACCTTTTCAATACGATGTCAATGGAGCTCAAGATTTTAGGTGTGACATTTTTTTTGTTTTGTTTAAATGACCTAAACTTTCTTAATATGTACCCCATTACATTCGTGCACGCGCTCTGAGGTCTGAGAGCCAGTTCCAGCTTGAGGTGCCCAAAACCAGACTTAAGACCAGGAGAGACAGGGCCTTCTCTGTGGTCGGACCTAAGCTCTGGAACACTCTGCCCCTCCATGTTCAAACTGCTTCCACAGTGGACTCTTTTAAGTCTCGTCTTAAGACCCACTTTTATCCTTTGGCTTTTAACACTACGTGAGTTGTGTGGTCCTCTGTCGTCCTCTGTGTTTTTTATACACTTTGATTTGTATTTTATCAATCAATCAATCAATGTTTACTTATATAGCCCTAAATCACTAGTGTCTCAAAGGGCTGCACAAACCACCACGACATCCTCGGTAGGCCCACATAAGGGCAAGGAAAACTCACACCCAGTGGGACGTCGGTGACAATGATGACTATGAGAACCTTGGAGAGGAGGAAAGCAATGGATGTCGAGCGGGTCTAACATGATACTGTGAAAGTTCAATCCATAATGGATCCAACACAGTCGCGAGAGTCCAGTCCAAAGCGGATCCAACACAGCAGCGAGAGTCCCGTTCACAGCGTTGTAACATATTATTTTCGGGTCTCCCCATGTCTAGCATTAAAAGATTACAGTTGGTACAAAATGCGGCTGCTAGACTTTTGACAAGAACAAGAAAGTTTGATCACATTACGCCTGTACTGGCTCACCTGCACTGGCTTCCTGTGCACTTAAGATGTGACTTTAAGGTTTTACTACTTACGTATAAAATACTACACGGTCTAGCTCCATCCTATCTTGCCGATTGTATTGTACCATATGTCCCGGCAAGAAATCTGCGTTCAAAGGACTCCGGCTTATTAGTGATTCCCAAAGCCCAAAAAAAGTCTGCGGGCTATAGAGCGTTTTCCGTTCGGGCTCCAGTACTCTGGAATGCCCTCCCGGTAACAGTTCGAGATGCCACCTCAGTAGAAGCATTTAAGTCTCACCTTAAAACTCATTTGTATACTCTAGCCTTTAAATAGACCTTTTTAGACCAGTTGATCTGCCGTTTCTTTTCTTTTTCTTCTATGTCCCACTCTCCCTTGTGGAGGGGGTCCGGTCCGATCCGGTGGCCATGTACTGCTTGCCTGTGTATCGGCTGGGGACATCTCTGCGCTGCTTACTGTTTTAATTGATTTTACACTTTAAAATTGTTTTTAATCATATTTGTTTTTATATTGTTTTTATTGGTTTTCCATCCATCCATCCATTTTCTACCGCTTATTCCCTTTCGGGGTCGCGGGGGGTGCCGGCGCCTATCTCAGCTACAATCGGGCGGAAGGCGGGGTACACCCTGGACAAATCGCCAGCTCATCGCAGGGCCAACACAGATAGACAGACAACATTCACACACTAGGGCCATTATTGGTTTTATATTTGTTTATTTTTTTGTTTTAATTCAGTCATTGGTGGAGCATAATATTGTTTTTTTTAATATTGTTGTTAACATGGCTGTGCAGCACTTTGGAAACGTTATTGATGTTTAAATGTGCTATATAAATAAAGTGGATTGGATTGGATTTTAAAATGGTAGGTATGGTTGGAAATATTTTCAAGCAAAGAAACAGAAAAATAGGTTTCACAATCATGGTGTATTTGTCATTGATCAAATTCAGGAAATTAGTGGAGAAAAAGACGGAAAATCTGAGTAAACATGATTGGTCCGACTCGACTTATGACGTGGGTCACATCCCAAGGAATTTGGCATGTTAAAAAAAATCTGTGTGCAAATCTATCAGTTTCAAAGATATTTGGTAGACTTTAAGTAAAAGGAACCCCAATCAAGTTTTTTGCAGGGGAGTTTTGTCGAGTGTAAACGTGCCAAATTTTGTATGAGCTTTGTGGCGCGAGTCCAATCCAAAAATGTTGATGTTCTGGATAAACTACGATATGTGTTTCACATCATGAGTATAAGTGTATAGTGCTGACAAAAACAACAAAAATGCAGTTGAACTCTGAAAACAGCGGTCCGGTTCCTACTCGTGATGGTGCGCTTAGTCTGAGTGACCACTGCAAACATCCTGCCAGCAGCGAATACACACATACATACGGCGATTATCGACGCTGGAAAGGATACTGACTTCATCTTCCTTGTATCGTCGGTTAATTGACTTATTGAATATCGGCCCAGGCCTATTTGACTTCAATACTTAACTCAATGCTCAGACATTTTGGACCTATTGTAAAAGTGCATAGGCTTTCTACCACAACAGCCTTACCATTCATTGACATTTCCTTGTATTCATATAGACCAGTGGTTCTTAAAGGGGAACATTATCACCAAACCTATGTAAGCGTCAATATATACCTTGATGCTGCAGAAAAAAGACAAAGTATTTTTTTAACCGATTTCCGAACTCTAAATGGGTGAATTTTGGCAAATTAAACGCCGTTCTGTTTATCGGTCTTTTAGCGATGACGTCAGAACGTGACGTCATCGAGGTAACACACCCGCCATTTTCATTTTCACATTACAAACACCGGGTCTCAGCTCTGTTATTTTCCGTTTTTTCGACTATTTTTTGGAACCTTGGAGACATCATGCCTCGTCGGTGTGTTGTCGGAGGGTGTAACAACACTAACAGGGAGGGATTCAAGTTGCACCACTGGCAAGAAATCTGCCGCCAGACCCCCATTGAATGTACCAGAGTGTCTTCACATTTGACCGGCGATGCTAAGACACACATGGCACAGAGATGTATGGATAACCTGCAGATGCATTTGCAACGATTAAGTCAACGAAATCACAATTTTGTTGATGTTGTTGACTTATGTGCTAATCAGACATATTTGGTCACGGCATGAATGCCAGCTAATCGATGCTATCATGCTACGCTAATCGATGCTAACATGCTATTTACGCTAGCTGTATGTACATTTGAAACTAGATACCCACATTTAATGCGAAACAAACACTTACCAATCGACGGCTTTAAGATGCTCCAGTGTCACAAGATGCAAAAGTCCTGATCGTTTGGTCCGCACATTTTACCGGCGATGCTAATAAGGCAGCCATGCTATGGGCCACTTCATTAGGTACACCCACGCTATGGCCGAATAGCGTCAATAGCTATTCGCTCAATAGCTTCAATTCCTTCTTCAATTTGGTTTTCGCTATCTGCCTCCATACTCCGACCATCTGTTTCAATACATGCGTAATCTGTTGAATCGCTTAAGCCGCTGAAATCAGAGTCTGAATCCGAGCTAATGTCGCTATATCTTGCTGTGGTATTCCCATTGTTTGTTTACATTGGCAGCCCTGAATGACGTCACAGGGAAATGGATAGTGGTTTCGAAGATAGCGAAAATAAGGCTCTTTAAAGCTTTATTTAGGGATATTCCGGGACCGGTAAAATTTTGAAAAAAACTTCAAAAAATACAACAAGCCACTGGGAACTGATTTTTATTGTTTTTAACCCTTTTTAAATTGTGATAATGTTCCCCTTTAACCTTGTCGGTGGTACAGAACCCCAACAGTTTCATATGCGCATTCACCGAACCCTTCTTTAGTGAAAAATAAAATGTTTTTTTTTTCAAATTCAAGACGAAGTTATGTTGTTTTTTTACTGGTGCACAAAATAAACCGTGCATGACCACCTTGTTCAAAGAACAAAACCAACACAGTGCATTAACTCATAACACATTACACACCTGCAAAACTGTGTGACTTCCGTATTCATAATACGCCGATTGGGAGCAGTTTTTTATTTACACGATGAGTCTGGGTGTGTCTTGACCTCCGCCGAACCCCTGAGCCCGACTCACCGAACCCAGGTTAAGAACCACTGATATAGACACTGAGTCCAATGTTGAGAAAAGGTGCTTACAGGCAGCTAAATGTTTTATTTCCAAACTAATGACTCTAGATAGGGTATAATTGGAAACTAAGAATATTTCTAACCCGACAATAGTTTTGACATGACATCAGGGAGTATTAACAGTGCAGTGGGGATGTCTCCAAGTATTCTAGATAAATGTCTACATTACACTGGCAGCGGGCCATCTTACCACCCAGATTGACCCCTTTCATTCTGCACCTCTGCTTGTGTTAATGAAGGACAGTGTGACCAATCACTGAGGCCATAAGAGGCCAGCCAGCTAATTAGTGTGCACTGTGTTGTACTTACAGTACATGCTGTTACCACAACGATATATTTTATGTCGAGGTCACCCTAATCCACTGCTTTTCTAACATATAAGTCATTACATTTTATTCCATATGTTGTATTGCTGGTATGTTGTACTGACATACCAGTGAGTTATGTCAAACAACAACCTCAATCAATCAATCAATCAATTTTTACTTATATAGCCCTAAATCACTAGTGTCTCAAAGGGCTGCACAAACCACAACACAAACCACTACCACATCCTCGGTAGGCCCACATAAGGGCAAGGAAAACTCACACCCAGTGGGACGTCGTTACTGATAGGATGCAGTGCGTCTCCCATAACAATGTTACCTCGGACTATGTTAAGGTAATGTGTGGAGTTCCCCAGGGTTCGGTCCTTGGCCCTGCATTCTTCATGACATCATACGCAAATACGGTGTTAGCTTTCACTGTTATGCTGATGACACCCAACTCTACATGCCCCTAAAGCTGACCAACACGCCGGACTGTAGTCAGCTGGAGGCGTGTCTTAATGAAATTAAACAATGGATGTCCGTTAACTTTTTGCAACCCAACGCCAAAAAAACGGAAAGGCTGATTATCGGTCCTGCTGGACACCGACCTCTATTTAATAATACAACTCTAACATTTGACAACCAAACAATTAAACAAGGCGACACGGTAAAGAATCTGGGTATTATCTTTGACCCAACTCTCTCCTTTGAGGCACACATTAAAAGCGTTACTAAAACGGCCTTCTTTCATCTCCGTAATATCGCTAAAATTCGCTCCATTCTGTCCACTAAAGACGCTGAGATCATTATCCATGCGTTTGTTACGTCTCGCCTCGACTACTGTAACGTATTATTTTCGGGTCTCCCCATGTCTAGCATTAAAAGATTACAGTTGGTACAAAATGCGGCTGCTAGACTTTTGACAAGAACAAGAAAGTTTGATCACATTACACCTGCACTGGCTTCCTGTGCACTTAAGATGTGACTTTAAGGTTTTACTACTTACGTATAAAATACTACACGGTCTAGCTCCATCCTATCTTGCCGATTGTATTGTACCATATGTCCCGGCAAGAAATCTGCGTTCAAAGGACTCCGGCTTATTAGTAATTCCCAAACCCCAAAAAAAGTCTGCGGGCTAGATTTATTTGCAGACGCCAGTCTATTGCTAGGTGATATTTTGTCCCTCTTATGTCCCCAATAACTCACACATTCAGAGACTACAGTGCCGCAAACGGCTGGTCATTCATCCTCTTTGCCCTCCTGCAAGGACACACTTAGGACCAGAGCAGGACGGTCCTGTCAGATGCCATTCATCATAACCCAGCATTTGAACGTATGAAAACAAGCCTATTCGCACCGAGCCTCACAATACTGCCATAACAACATCATGTGGGTTGTGTGTGCTATTTTTGTTCTGCAAAGCTCTACATCTTTTCTTAGACACACAAAGCCATATGCACACCCTTCTATTCAAGGGCAAGCTAGCCCTGAGCTCTCACATGCAGAAAGTCGACAAATTGCCGGGGAAAATCTGTTAACAGTTGCACGCAAAAAAAAAAACAACCCAAACAAGGTCACACAGCAGCATTGCTGCATGCCAGGAAAAAACAGAGATAAACGTGCATAACAACCCTACCATTTCTCCCACTGGTCCTCCATCCAACCCTCTCCTCCTTCCCCTCCCGAGTCCATAATGTAAGTGAGGAGGGCATCCGAAGCCGAGAAGAGGAGAAGGTGCACAGGGTTTGGCGAGCGAAGAAGACAGGCGGAAGGATGGGAGGAGCGTGGAGGAAGAAAGGGGTGGAGGTAGAGCCCATACGGGTCGATGGGAGAAGCGTTAGAATCAGAGCCGAGCTGCTCCTCCAAACATAGTGGGGGAATTATTCAATGCAGAGAAGCCGCAGCCATCTAAGAGGAGTGTTATATAATCTGCTCTTGCTTCTCTCCTCCATGATGTTTACACTACGAGCGCATCAGATTTACTACGCTCGGGCAGGAAAATGCTGGTGTTAGCAGAATACCCACAGGACGGAAAGCCCTGGCGAGGGAAACATCAGCACAACAGGGCACTCCTCTTGCTCTGCACCATAGCCGTGCTCAATTATTCATGAGGCTCATTGATCATACAGGACTTCTTTTGTCATCCTATTCCCATTCATCCAAGTAGTACATCATCACAAGGCTTAGAGAAATGACTATGAGCGTCATTACTGATGGCACTGAACTGACCAGTTGTCAGTAGAATGTGGTGAATATCACAATTAAAAAGGTCCCACAATTCATTAAAATTTAAATGTGGGGGGAATAATATGTGCAAACTCAAAACCTGTTGGTATAAATAACAAAATGTGAACGTCATTATAGTTTGGCTCGTTCAACATTTGGCTTTCATCGAAGATGGACAATTTCCTTCCCTTTCCTGTAGGGCCGCGAATCTTTGGGTGTCCCACGATTCGATTCAATATCGATTCTTGGGGTCACGATTCAAAAATATATTGATTTTTTGGATTCGATTCGATTCTCGACACACTTAAATAAATTGCCAGAAATAGCCAATTTGCTCAATTTAACTTTAATATATATGTATATATATATATTAGGGCTGTGAATCTTTGGGTATCCCACGATTCGATTTAATATCGATTCTTGGGGTCACGATTCGTTAATATATCGATTTTTTCGATTAGATTCTATTCTAGATTCAAAAACAATATTTTTCCGATCCAAAACGATTCTGTATTCATTCAATACATAGGATTTCAGCAGGATCTACCCCAGTCTGCTGACATGCAAGCAGAGCAGTAGATTTTTTTTTTTTAAAGCTTTTATAATTGTAAAGGACAATGTTTTATCAACTGATTGCAATAATGTAAATTTGTTTTAACTATTAAACGAACAAAAAATATGACTTATCTTATCTTTGTGAAAATATTGGACACAGTGTGTTGTCAAGCTTATGAGATGCGATGCAAGTGTAAGCCACTGTGGCACTTTTGTTCTTTTTTTAATTTTTATAAATGTCCAGTGATAATTTCAATGAGGGATTTTTAATCACTGCTATGTGGAAATTCTAACTAATATTGTTACTGTTGTTGATAATATTCATTTTTGTTTCACTACTATTTGCCAAAGCATGGGAAAATGCCAATCCAGATCCAGTTTTCCAATGCACAAATTTAAATAATACATTCCACTTTTCTGCTGCTTTCTAATTTCCATTCCGCATTTTCCAGCACACCTTCAACACATCTACAGGTCAGTGTTCTAACCATGTGAATTAAAAGTTACCGGTAAAAATGTCAGCTGCGTGGGATTATTTACCCTACAAGACAAAAATATGAAGAGGTGGAGTGCAAAACATGCCACAATGAAGTCAAGCGTGGTGGTAAAGTTGTAAGACATTTTAATGACTCTTGAGAGTGAGAAACTTTTTAGCACAGCCTCAGTCATCATTGCTAAACACAGGAGCAGGCTGACACCTAAGCATCTTGAAGTGCTCGTCTTTGTTAGAAAGAATCTCCCCATTATGCTCGGACTTCAATTGTTTGCCCACCCCTGACTGGGGAAAACAATTGAAAAGGAGTGTGTAAATAGTTTTTTTATATATTTTTTTATATATTTTTTTAAGTTTACACTTGTTCATTGATGCTGAGTTATAGACATTTTATCCCACTCGGGTTGTTTGTGTGTCTTGCTTTTTTTAATAATGTTTACAGCATTATTTGCACGTTATACTGTTCACTTTGTTTACTGTTTAATGATGCCATTTCTGTTCGTCATGTATCATTTTTTCTATTTTGTGAATACCAACCATTGTGTATGATTCAAACTCACCAAATTCAGCTGGATAGTTGTTATCAAGAGTACTAAAACCCTTTTCAAAATGAATCCGACAACTAAGTAGGCTAAATACCTTTAAACTTTAGTACATGCTCGGATAGGCCAGTATCGGTATCGGATCGGAAGTGCAAAAACAATATCGGTATCGGATCGGAAGTGCAAAAACTTGGATCGGGTAACTATAGGATGTTCTGTCGACAGAGTCTGCTTGTATTGAGTGTGCCAACTGGATTAAAAATAGCATGAGATGACACAGTATCGCAGAGAATTGTTTCCTTATCCACAGACCTACAGTCAACCAAAAACATGCAGCCATATGGTCATACAGCATGTGTGCAGCAAAGGGCCGAGGTCTACGCCCCCATGTTGAGAGCACAGACGTCTACCATACGTAACATAAATATAGTAGTTTTGCTGTTCCATTTGAAAAGGTGAAACACTGTTAACTGAATGCCATATTTTGCTGTTCGAAAAGGGCATAATAATCACAAAGAACCCTGTAGGATGGTGATCTGATTTTGACCCTACTGGAATAGCAGCAAATCAATACTGCAAATCAAATCACGTAGGACTGAAAATCAGGCGGTAACAATGTGAAACATTGGTAGGGAGTCGCTCTGCCACATATGATCCACATCCAGTGTGATCGAAACAAGTACCAGAAGACGATATGGAGCAGACTTAATGATGACAGAGGGTGAGGTGTTTATGCATGTATGTGTGAGTCTGTGTGAGTGTGTAAGTGTGTTGAGAGGAGCAGAGCTCGACGCCTATTAGAGGGAATGTGCAGATTCAGCAGAACTGAAAAAGAGCAGTACGTGGTCAGCGTGATCGGAACTGCCGCTGAAGCAACATTCATATTGCTTGAATCGTATTTACTAAAGCGTTCTTGTCGAAAACCCGAATACGTTGTCTTTGATTCTGACAAAAACAATTACACAGCAATATAAAAAAAGCCTCGAGCATATTAAGATTAAACATTTTTTTATACAGTTATGCAAAAAAAAAAAATCTGCTTTTTTTCCCATTTTGAACAGTGTATGGGCATAATAGGGATTTAAAGGCCTACTGAAAGCCACTACTAGCGACCACGCAGTCTGATAGTTTATATATCAATGATGAAATATTAACATTGCAACACATGCTAATACGGCCTTTTTAGTTTACTTGTGGAGGGGGTCCGGTCCGATAACCATGGATGAAGTACTGGCTGTCCAGAGTCGAGACCCAGGATGGACCGCTCGTTGGGACCCAGGATGGACCGCTCGCCTGTATCGGTTGGGGACATCTCTACGCTGCTGATCCGCCTCCGCTTGAGATGGTTTCCTGTGGACGGGACTCTCGCTGCTGTCTTGGATCCGCTTGAACTGAACTCTGGCGGCTGTGTTGGAGCCACTATGGATTGAACTTTCACAGTATCATGTTAGACCCGCTCGACATCCATTGCTTTCGGTCCCCTAGAGGCGGGGGGTTGCCCACATCTGAGGTCCTCTCCAAGGTTTCTCATAGTCAGCATTGTCACTGGCGTCCCACTGGATGTGAATTCTCCCTGCCCACTGGGTGTGAGTTTTCCTTGCCCTTTTGTGGGTTCTTCCGAGGATGTTGTAGTCGTAATGATTTGGGCAGTCCTTTGAGACATTTGTGATTTGGGGCTATATAAATAAACATTGATTGATTGATTGAAATTGCAATTTTAAATTTTCCGCGATGTGTCGTGTTGAAAACGTCGCGGTATGATGACGCGTGCGTTTGACGTTATTTTCCAGCCCGATCCAAAGCTATAAGTAGTCTGCTTTAATCGCATATTTACACAGTATTCTGGACATCTGTGTTGCTGAATCTTTTGCAATTTGTTCAATTAATAATGGAGAAGTCAAAGTAGAAAGATGGAGGTGGGAAGCTTTTAGCCTTTAGCCACAAAAACACAGCCGATGTTTCCTTGTTTAAAATTCCCGAAGATGAAGCTTTACTATGGATCAGAGAGGTCAAGCGAACATGGATCCTGACTACATGTCAACCGGCAGTTTTCCAGAGACATCAGCGGAGCTTCCGTCCTGCTGCAGCTGCCGTGACTTCCCTCAGAGACTCTGGCGTCAACACGCCCGTGGCCACACCCCTCTGACTTTCAGGTACTATTTACTTTCACTAAAACACTAGCAACACAATAGGCAGATAAGGGATTTTCCAGAATTATCCTAGTAAATGTGTCTAATAAGATCTCAATCGCTCCCACTGCAATCGCCTTTTTATTTTCTAGTCCTTCACTCTAAATTTCCTCATCCACGAATCTTTCATCTCGCTCAAATGAATGGGGAAATTGTCGCATTCTCGGTCCGAATAGCTCTAGCTGCTGGTGGCTATGATTATAAACAATGTGAGGATGTGAGGAGCCCTACAACCCGTGACGTCACGCACACATTGTCTGCTACTTCCGGTACAGGCAAGGCTTTTTTATTAGCGACCAAAAGTTGCGAACTTTATCGTCGATGTTCTCTACTAAATCCTTTTAGCAAAAATATGTCAATATCGCGAAATGATCAAGTACGACACATAGAATGGACCTGCTATCCCCGTTTAAATAAGAAAATATCATTTCAGTAGGCCTTTAATGATAAAAAAAAAAAAATGTCTTATCACGGTTATTGACACCAGACTGCTCAGTTGTCATTATTATCAACGTATTCTTAAATGTGCTCAAAAAGTACTCATAACCAAGTTTTATATATTTTTTTTAAATAAATGGGCCGTTTGCAATTTGCTCACAGTCAAATTCTTGAAATCAAAAATTATAACAAGCCACCATTGGCTATCTTATCTTACCATTAGTGGTTTAACGGAGTGGTTCTTAACCTTTTTTCAGTGATGTACCCCCTTGTGAACATTTTTTTAATTCAAGTACCCCCTAATCAGAGCAAAGCATTTTTGGTTGAAAACAAGAGATAAAGAAGTAAAATACAGCACTATGTCATCAGTTTCTGATTTATTAAATTGCATAAAAGTGTAAAATATTGGTCATTTGTAGTGGTCTTTCTTGAACTATTTGGAAAAAAAGATATAAAAATAACTCAAAACTTGTTGAGAAATAAACAAGTGATTCAATTATAAATAAAGATTTTTTACACATAGAAGTAATCATCAACTTAAAGTGCCCTCTTTGGGGATTGTAATAGAGATCCATCTGGATTCATCAACTTCATTCTAAACATCCATCCATCCATCCATTTTCTACCGCTTATTCCCTTTCGGGGTCGCGGGGGGCGCTGGCGCCTATCTCAGCTACAATCGGGCGGAAGGCTGGGTACATTCTGAACATTTCTTCACAAAAAAAGAAATCATTAACATCAATATTTATGGAACATGTCCACAAAAAAATCTAGCTGTCAACACTGAATATTGCATTGTTGCATTTCTTTTCACAGTTTATGAACTTACATTCATATTTTGTTGAAATATTATTCAATAAATATATTTAAATAGGATTTTTTAATTGTTGCTATTTTTAGAATATTTTTTTTAAAATCTCACGTACCCCTTGGCATACCTTCAAGTACCCCCAGGGGTACGCGTACCCCCATTTGAGAACCACTGGTTTAACGGAACACATTTGTGTTAAAACTGTCTATATTTTTGACAATCACTATGTTTGTGCAATTATTTTTCTTCTAATTGATTGGTGTTTACAGCGGTCACTCACCCTGTCCCGTCAACACGTTACCACACACACAAAAACAGTCCAAGACAAAGAAGTAAGGAACATTTTGCACTCATGTTGTTGTTTGAACATACATCAGAATCATCTTTACTGTCATCATACAAATCTTAAATGACATTTTGCTGACTCCTCCAATTTGTTGTGAATATTGGAGAAGGCATTGGACCGTGTCCCTCGGGAAGTCCTGTGGAGAGTTCTCAGAGACTATGGGGTATCGGACTGTCTTATTGTGGCGGTCCGCTCCCTGTATGATCAGTGCCAGGGCTTGGTCCACATTGCCGACAGTAAGTGGAACACATTTCCAGTGAGGGTTGGACTCCGCCAAGGCTGTCCTTTGTCACCCATTCTGTTCATAACTTTTATGGACAGAATTTCTAGGCGCAGTCAAGGCGTTGAGGGGTTCCGGTTTGGTGACCGCAGGATTAGGTCTCTGCTTTTTGCAGATGATGTGG
Source organism: Nerophis ophidion (assembly GCF_033978795.1). Taxonomy (NCBI): domain Eukaryota; kingdom Metazoa; phylum Chordata; class Actinopteri; order Syngnathiformes; family Syngnathidae; genus Nerophis; species Nerophis ophidion. Next base: position 6,395,116 of record NC_084635.1, read on the forward strand.
TCCTGATGGCTTCATCTGACCGGGATCTTCAGCTCTCGCTGGATCGGTTCGCAGCCGAGTGTGAAGCGACCGGAATGAGAATCAGCACCTCCAAGTCCGAGTCCATGGTTCTCGCCCGGAAAAGGGTGGAGTGCCATCTCCGGGTTGGGGAGGAGACCCTGCCCCAAGTGGAGGAGTTCAAGTACCTAGGAGTCTTGTTCACGAGTGGGGGAAGAGTGGATCGTGAGATCGACAGGCGGATCGGTGTGGCGTCTTCAGTAATGCGGACGTTGTACCGATCCGTTGTGGTGAAGAAGGAGCTGAGCCAGAAGGCAAAGCTCTCAATTTACCGGTCGATCTACGTTCCCATCCTCACCTATGGTCATGAGCTTTGGGTCATGACCGAAAGGATAAGATCACGGGTACAAGCGGCCCAAATGAGTTTGAGTCTCTCCCTTAGAGATAGGGTGAGAAGCTCTGCCATCCGGGAGGAACTCAAAGTAAAGCCGCTGCTCCTCCACATCGAGAGGAGCCAGATGAGGTGGTTCGGGCATCTGGTCAGGATGCCACCCGAACGCCTCCCTAGGGAGGTGTTTAGGGCACGTCCAACCGGTAGGAGGCCACGGGGAAGACCCAGGACACGTTGGGAAGACTATGTCTCCCGGCTGGCCTGGGAACGCCTCGGGATCCCCCGGGAAGAGCTAGACGAAGTGGCTGGGGAAAGGGAGGTCTGGGTTTCCCTGCTTAGGCTGTTGCCCCCGCGACCCGACCTCGGATAAGCGGAAGAAGATGGATGGATGGAGATTCAAGCATTAAAAGTCAATAAAATATAGATGCAATATGAAATATGTAAATACCTTGCCGAACTTTGCATAATTGATAAAAATGATAAATAATTTAAGCAAACGCAAGCTATCCAAATAGCTATTATAATATTAATAGGGTCTTATTTACATGCCAAAGTCCTTGTCAGCCTTATTGTAGGTTTTAGCTCTTCCATATCAGGTCTATTGATTGGTATAACTATAGCCTACTTTTTATAAGAAATCGCAACAGTGGAGGATTTTAACTTGCGTGTGCATCTACGAGCCAGTCTGCCCCAGGATAAGAGGATAGATTAAAAAAAATAACTGTTTAAAACATCATTACGTCTCACAAGCCGTAATAGGGTGGGATATAATGCTTAAAATACATTGGAAAGTTAGTACATTCTAGACATCTGTGTAAATGTTGCAAACAGACCCTTTAAGTACCGTATTTTTCAGAGTATAAGTGGCTCCGGAGTATAAGTCACACCTGCCGAAAATACATAATAAAGAAGGAAAAAAACATATATACCTAGGTTGCATTTTTTGGCGAAATTTATTTGATAAAACCCAACAGAAAGAATAGACATTTGAAAGGCAATTTAAAATAAATAAACAATAGTGAACAACAGGCTGAATAAGTGTACGTTATATGAGGCATAAATAACAACTGAGAAGGTGCCTGGTATGTTAACCTAACATATTATGGTAAGAGTCATTCAAATAACTCTAACATATAGAACATGCTATATGTTTACCAAACAATCTGTCACTCCTAAATCCCATGAAATCTTATACGTCTAGTCCAGGGGTCGGGAACCTTTTTGCCTGAGAGAGCTAAGAATCCAAATATTTGAAAATGTATTTCCGTAAGAGCCATATAATATTTTTTTCAACACTGAACACAACTAAATGCGTGCATTTTTAAGTAAGACCAACATTTCCAGAGTATAATAGGTCTCTTATTCTTTGTAATAACACTGTTATTATGAAGCTAACTGTGGAGGGGGCGTGGCCTGTGGGCCTGCAGCGAAGTGGGGTGTTGCCAGGATCGGCCTCGAAATCAGCGACAGGTGCGTAGAAGGCCCGCCTGGGCCTTGTTATCTAATCACCTGTCGCTCTGTTATAAGCAGCAGCCAGGAGGAAGGAAGGGGTTGGCATTGGAGCAAGAGCGCGAGCGAGAACGAAAGAGGAAAAGACAATTGCTGGAAAGAAACTGAGAGACTTATTGAAAAATAAAACAATATTGTAACCCTGAAACAGGCTCTCATGCGGTGCTTGGTGGTCTGAAAAACCCCCAGGAGGGCAAGCCCTACACTAACCAATAATAAATAAGTAACTTCTTACCATTAACGCAACTTCTTGAACTGGTGCGGTAGAAAACGGATGGATGTATTAAAAATGCATGAGAATGTTTTATATTTTGAACTTTTTTTTTAACACTGCGATTATTATCGTGTTACGCAATGTCAGCTCAGATTTATCCGAGAGCCAGATGCAGTCATCAAAAGAGCCACATCTGGCTCTAGAGCCACATCTGGCTCTAGAGCCACAGGTACCCTACCCCTGGTCTAGTCTCTTACGTGAATGAGCTAAATCAGGGGTGCTCACACTTTTTCTGCAGGGAACCTACTTTTCCATTGACCAATCGTGGTCATCTACCTCATTCATATTTTTAATTTATATTCATTTATTTATGAAAGAGACATTTTTATTAACAAGTTAATGGTGTTTAATGATAATACAAGCATGCTTAACACATATAGATTCCTTTCTTTCATGAAGACAAGAATATAAGTTAGTGTATTACCTGATTCTGATGACTTGCATTGATTAGAATCAGACAGTGGTGCTGATAACGTCCGCATTTTCAAATGGAGGAGAAAAAAAGTCCTCCTTTCTGTCCAATACCACATGAAAGTGGTTGGATTTGGCATCGCATTTGTCCAACTTGCATACTCGTTTTTAAACACTTTGTTATGAGAGTAGCATATGTGTGTGGCCCTTTAATGTCTGGCAGCAGGTGAGTGACGTCGGTGACTGTGCGGGTGGGCAAGCAAGTGAGAAAGCGGTCGCTGAGGGCGGGGGAGAAATACATTGGCATCAAACTCCGTAGCTTGCTAGCTTGTGCACGCTAGCTTTCTGAGACTCTTATTTTGTTAGCACAGGCAGGATGAAACAGGTCTTTTATGGTGAAGACAGGAACTGTGCGGTCGGCCTTTAGAGTTTTGACAGTAGGTACGGAGTCTTTAGAAATAAAATGTGTTTCTCTGCGTCCGCCCTGTTAGTGATTTTTTTCTTAAATATGAGCTCGCAGCAGCCAGCGTCATCTCACAAGATCCTCGGGTGCCGAGAATGTCAAACAACTGGCGAAAGTGAAGTCTTGGTATGATTGATGATTGCTCATTTTTATGTCTATTTTTTAATGCCTGGCTTGAGATCGACTGACACACCCTCCGAGATCGACCAGTCGATCGCGATCGACGTAATGCCCACCCCTGTTTTACGGTAACGTGTAAATAATTTCACACATAAGTTGCTCCTGAGTATAAGTCGCACCCCCCGGCCAAACAATGAAAAAAACTGACTTATAGTCCGAAAAATACGGTACAATAAATAAATAGCCACACATAATAAATATGTTATGTAATATTATTGTTCTGGCCAGTTAAGAGTCCTATTATCTTTGAGGTGTTTAAATATGTGTATCTTCTTTTGTTTTAATTTGTAAAAGTTGTAATGTTTTTTTTTTTTGTGATAAGGAACATAAACGTGTGTTGGTTGTGCCACATCTGGTTTATGCGAATTCACTTCCTGTCGTCCGATTGCTTCGAGTTTCGATCGATGTCTGTCCAAAGAGAGCACAGCTCGTAGGTTAATGTGCACATTTGAATATCAGAGTTGCTCGGACAGTAATGGGTTTAGTTGGATTGGGGAACGTTTTTTTAATGGTACAAGACATTTAAGTCACTTGTTTTCATGTTTGCATTTGAGCTAGCTAGAACTATCTTGCTTCACCTGTAAAGGACTAGTGTCACCGGTCCGTGAGTTTATTAAAGTTCTATTAATCACAATCACAATATTTTTATTTAAAACGGTAATACTAACCGTGGAAAGGTTTTACTGCGGCTTATCGTTACACCGTTTCTCGCTACATTCCTCGTTATCAGCAATAACTTGAAAATTGTGAGACACTATATTGTCCAGCGAAATGTGTTATTGGCCCAGGCCTAGTGATTAATCTGTGTTTATGCATGATTCATGTTGTAGTTTTTGTAAATAGTTGCATGCATTGAAACCTTCTTGATGAGTGGTGCCATTGAAGGACTAGGGTACTGTCTGTCCTGGGCAAAACGCGAGGCTCCTCTATGGGGTGTTGGGGCACTGGGAGGTTAACCCCTTTACTACTGTTACCCCAGGTGGCCCTTGGCAAAGGCCTAGTACCTGACTGCCCCCTAGCCAGGGATACGATGAAGACCTCAACGGCGGAGCAGGCGGAAGACGGTAGATTTAAGAACTACCACAACGGCTGCAATGGCTGAAGAAGGCTACAGCAGAAAAGGGTCCCCAGTCGTCTTGGACTCCATTCCACTGGACCCTGACCCGATTCTGTCAAGGATCGTGTGGTGATTGTCTATGCACCAGTCTCTCCATGTTAAACAAAGTCACACACAGGCATCCTCCATAAAGGGATAAACCCCTACCAGGAAGATCGTCATACTCGTCCGAGTGAACGCCGATGAGGGTACAGTGTACCTAAAATAACGGTAGGAAAATCCCCTCTATGTTTTATTTTCTCTACAATGCATAGAAGAAAGTGATTACATTTCAAAATGTTTTACAGTAACTGCGTTAATGCTATTGCTTGTTTTGTTTTTAGGTGTTACAGGGGTTACATTCATTTAGTGAAAAGCAATACAAATATGTTGTACTCAACTTCAAAAGACAACGGAGCAACTCTCCATAGACAACAGTCATGAAAGTTTTAGAGCTTTGAAAATGAGGTCACAATGATTGAATACACTACACAATTTTCTAGGCTTGCTGCTCCTGTGTCTCAGGAACAAAACATTGGCTAAGAAACATGCATGTGATTTCAGAGTATCTGGTTGCAAATACAGTTTACACGAGTCCATAAATGGATGATAACAGACTTTCCTCAATCATTTACAAAAAGCTAAATCTTGGTTGATAGCAGGGAACTACCGTATTTTCCGGACCATAAGAAGGCACACCAGTTTATAAGGCGCACTGCCGATGAATTGTCTATTTTCGATCTTTTTTCATATTATAAGGCGCACCGGATCATTGGGCGCATTAAAGGAGTCATTATTAAAAAAAATATATACATTTAAAACACTACCTTGTGGTCTACATAACATGTAATGGTGGTTCTTTGGTCAAAATGTTGCAAAATGTTGACCACGGCACTCTGACCCCGTATCTCAGCAACTGTGTCACAAATCTGGGGGTAAAGTTCGACTCAGATTTTAAATTCGAAAAACAAATCAGCAGCGTCGTTCAAAAAAGCTTTTATCAATCACGCCAAATAGCGAAAGTGAAACCACTTCTGTCAGGACATGACCTTGAGAAATTAATTCACGCCTTTATCTGGAATGGTTTGGACTACTGCAATGCCCTGTATGTGGGCATTAGCCAGGCCTGCAGCTCCTGCAGAACTCTGCTGCTCGTCTGCTAACACAGACCTGCAGACGTGACCACATCACCCCTATATTAGCGTCCCTACACTGGCTCCCTGTGCGTTATCGAATCAATTTTAAACTCCTTCTATTTGTTTTTAAATGTCTAAACAACCTCACGCCAACATATCTCTCCGACCTCCTTCAGCCTTACTGCCCCACTCGATCCCTAAGATCAGCCGATCAGCTGCTTTTGACGGTCCCTGACACAAGGCTGAAACTTAGAGGTGACAGAGCTTTTGCTGCTGCTGCTCCCAAGCTCTGGAACGACCTACGTCTGAGTGTTAGACAAGCCTCCTCTCTTCCTGTTTTTAAACCTCTCTTAAAAACATACTTTTCTCCCTTGGCTTTTAACACTAAGTGATATCCATCCTGCAATGGCGCCCCATTATACACCTGCTGTGAACCTGTTTTTATGTTTATATGTTTTATTTATTTATTTTTTATCATGTTCTGTTTGTGTTGTGTTGTTTGCTCGGTCCTTGTATTGTCTTTTAACCTGTCCATTGTACAGCACTTTGGCTACCCCTGTGGTAAATTTTAAATGTGCTTTAGAAATAAAGTTGATTTGATTTGATTTGATTTATGTTTTACAGATCATCTTCAAGCCACTCTCTGACAGTCGCTTCAGGTTGCGCCGTTTTGTGGGCGGTCTTATTTACGCGGCTCACCATTGGCAGCGTCTTTTCTCTGTCAATTGTGTGTAGCGTGCAAGGACGGGAGTGGAAGAAGTGTCAAAAGATGGAGCTAACTGTTTTAATGACATTCAGACTTTACTTATATCAATGACGGAGCAGCATCGCCTCATCCGCCGGAAAAGTGTCCCGTGAAAAACCGTCCGACCGGAACGCTCTAATAACTAAAGTTCCTTGGGTGAATAATGTAAACTCACTATACCGGTATGTTTTAGCGCTTTCATGGCGAGTTTACTGACGGATATGAGTAAGGACTTTACAGTATTTTATATTAGAAATGGCAACAGCGGAGGATGAATGTCCCAGAACAAAAAGATAGAGAAAAAGAAGAAGCTTATCGACTACAAAAGCGGACTCGCGCAATTTTTCAGGACTTATGCAGATCCCATATACAGATCAGCTGGTACCAGAAGGTAAGAGAAGTTGCTTTTGCATAATATTGCAAAAAAAATGCTAGATATGTCTAACCTTATAAACACTATAATAATACTTGTATGTTGAAGCACAGTACAATCCATCAAGCGATGCAGCTTCATAGCTTACAAAAGTCGTACTAAAACATTTTAATAGATATTTGAGTGTCGTGTGTAATATTTTCAATGGAACATATAAAATGTTGGTGTTGTTTACTTGAGTCATATTGCAGTCTACACATATCTCTTGTGTGTGACTGCCATTATATAGCAGTCTACACATTTCGCTTATGTTTGACTGCCATCTACTGGTCACACTTATATTTTCATCATGTACCAAATAAAATTGCTTCGAGGCCGGTAAGTAAAACCAGAATTATTCCCTACATCCCCCGTCCAAAGGCAAAACCTAGTAACTCGCTTCTAGCTGATTTTGAGAAAACAAAGGAAAACCAATCTACCTTGATGCTGTCTTACAAAGATCTACAAAGTCGTCAAACGTATAGATGTTTTCCTGAGCTTTCGTTTTCTTGCCGATTGAGCCATGGATTGAATCTGCTCTCATGAACGTGGGCCCTTTCTCCAGATATTTTATCACAATCTCGGATGGGCCTCGGATGCGTTTGCACATTGGGCAAGAGCCGTGGACAGCGTCCAGTTTTTATTTTGACCTCCACAGTTATCTGCCCAAAAGAGTATGCAAGGGGAAGAATCAAGAACAATACATTTAATGAAGGTGCTTGCAACGTCCTGGGCCAATCTTCCAAATATCCCCTCGTGCCATAATATCACATAATCAGGTTGACCGTCGGCCCCCATTCGTGCAAATGTCTCATTAAAGGCCACTGACAAAGAAGCTCCGATTGGTCCCTTGAGATACTAGGTTTTTCTGTTGTATCTATCAATCAATCAATCAATGTTTATTTATATAGCCCCAAATCACAAATGTCTCAAAGGACTGCACAAATCATTACGACTACAACATCCTCGGAAGAACCCACAAAAGGGCAAGGAAAACTCACACCCAGTGAGCAGGGAGAATTCACATCCAGTGGGACGCCAGTGACAATGCTGACTATGAGAAACCTTGGAGAGGACCTCAGATGTGGGCAACCCCCCCCCCCTCTTTAGAGACCGAAAGCAATGGATGTCGAGCGGGTCTAACATGATACTGTGAAAGTTCAATCCATAGTGGCTCCAACACAGCCGCGAGAGTTCAGTTCAAAGCGGATCCAAGACAGCAGCGAGAGTCCCGTCCACAGGAAACCATCTCAAGCGGAGGCGGATCAGCAGCGTAGAGATGTCCCCAACCGATACAGGCGAGCGGTCCATCCTGGGTCCCGACGAGCGGCTATGTGGTAGTTGCTAGGTCCTGCCATGCGCGTAACAGCTTACTTACGGAACAAATTACAATATCGCATACACCTAGGAACTCCAAAATTATTATCAGCTCAGTTTTGACCAAAATTGAGTTACTGGGTTTTGCCTTTGGACAGGAGACATTAGGCGGACCAGGTTATAAGGCGCGCTGTCGAGTTTTGAAAAAAAAAAAAAAAGATTTTTAGTGCGCCTTATAAGCGACAAAATGGTACAAGACACAATGTTGTGTATTAGGGTTGTCTGAATATAAAATATAAATGATACACATTTGCCCGACAATAGAGATTTTAATACTATCGTGATAATGCATGACATGTTGATGACACATTTTAGTAGCGTCTACAAATCTCGAACAAACATGTCCTCAACGCAATGCAGCGTTCTGGCACGCAGCTAACTTCTCTCCAAGGTGCAGGACCACTTCTAAGTCAGCAATAATAATGATGTGAACGAATAGCAGTAGAAGCATTTAAGTCTCACCTTAAAACTCATCTGTATACTCTAGCCTTTAAATAGACCTCCTTTTTAGACCAGTTGATCTGCCGCTTCTTTTCTTTCTCCTATGTCCCCCCCTCCCTTGTGGAGGGGGTCCGGTCCGATGACCATGGATGAAGTACTGGCTGTCCAGAGTCGAGACCCAGGATGGACCGCTCACCTGTATCGGTTGGGGACATCTCTACGCTGCTGATCCGCTTGAGATGGTTTCCTGTGGACGGGACTCTCGCTGCTGTCTTGGAGCCACTATGGATTGAACTTTCACAGTATCATGTTAGACCCGCTCGACATCCATTGCTTTCGGTCCCCTAGAGGGGGGGGGGTTGCCCACATCTGAGGTCCTCTCCAAGGTTTCTCATAGTCAGCATTGTCACTGGCGTCCCACTGGATGTGAATTCTCCCTGCCCACTGGGTGTGAGTTTTCCTTGCCCTTTTGTGGGTTCTTCCGAGGATGTTGTAGTCGTAATGATTTGTGCAGTCCTTTGAGACATTTGTGATTTGGGGCTATATAAATAAACATTGATTGATTGATTGATTTTTGTCACTTCAATTAAAGCTGAATGTTTAAATTTCAATGACATGTTTGTGTTTCACATCCATTTGGGTTGTTTATCAAGTTAAAAATCATACAAAGACATCGTCCAAATACTGAACAGTCAAAATGACCACAGAGTGATCATCTATTTCCTCCCAGTGTGACTCTTCAACATGTAGATTAGAAGCAAGGCAGCAGGTTATATGATCATCAAGTCTACAGCTATCCTCTTTATTGCTTCAGCAATCCAATTATGCATATGAGTAGGTGTTCTTAATAATATTCTGCTGTGGAAGTGGAACACAATCACTGCACAAAGTTGAGATATCATGTTTTATTTATTGCGTCTCATCTTTGAAACATTTTATGATTGTTACTTTTGAACTGGTCCTACATATCCATACACGGATTTGAGCATCCATTTAAAAACAGAAATTATTGTACTGCCACTAACTTTTTTTCCAAGAATTTTAGTATTTTTATGTAATGTACATGATAAAAAAAATGTTTAACTTTTTTTTTTATCATTTAGTATAAACTCAACGACGAGTTGAGTTTATACCAAAAAGTTCTATTTTGGTTTCGTCTGACCACATGACATTCTCCCAATCCTCTGCTGTATCATCCATGTATCCATTTTGGTATAAACTCAACTCGTCGTGTTTGGAGGAAGAAGAATACTGAGTTGCATCCCAAGAACACCATAGCTACTGTGAAGCATGGGGGTGGAAACATCATGCTTTGGGGCTGTTTTTCTGCTAAGGGGACAGGACGATTGATCCGTGTTAAGGAAAGAATGAATGGGGCCATGTATCGTGAAATTTCGAGCCAAAACCTCCTTCCATCAGTGAACGCTTTGAATGGTTGACCAAATACTTATTTTCCACCATAATTTCAAAATAAATTCTTTGAAATTCCTACAATGTGAATTCCTGGATTTTTTTTTTCACATTCTGTCTCTCACAGTTGAAGTGTACCTATGTTGAAAATTACAGAACTCTGTCATCATTTTAAGTGGGAGAACTTGCACAATCGCTGGCTGACTAAATACTTTTTTGCCCCACTGTATAAACGGAATAAAATGATTTGCAAATCCTTTTTAACCCATATACAAATACAAAATATGTGATGGTCAAACTCAAACTTTACTTTTTTTTGCAAAAAATAATTAACTTAGAATTTCATGGCTGCAACACAGTAGTTGGGAAAGGGCATGTTCACCACTGTGTTACATCACATTTTCTTTTAACAACACTCAATAAACGTTTGGGAACTGACGAAACTAATTGTTGAAGCTTTGAAAGTGGAATTCTTTCCCATTCTTGTTTTATGTAGTGCTTCAGTCATTCAACAGTCCGCTATTGTATTTTACGCTTTATAATGCGCCACACATTTTGGGCCAGGAAGTAACCCGCACTCTTTTTGTACGAAGCCATGCTGTTGTAACACGTGCTGAATGTGGCTTGGCATTGTCTTGCTGAAATAAGCAGGGGCGTCCATGAAAAAGACGGCGCTTAGATGCCAGCATATGTTGTTCCAAAACCTGTATGTACCATTCAGCATTAATGGTGCCTTCACAGATGTGTAAGTTACCCATGCCTTGGGCACTAATGCACCCCCATACCATCACAGATGCTGGCTTTTGAACTTTGCGTCGATAACAGTCTGGATGGTTCGCTTCCCCTTTGGTCCGTATGACACGATGTCCAATATTTCCAACAACAATTTTGAAATGTGGACACGAGAGACCACAAAACACTTTTCCACTTTGCATCAGTCCATCTTAGGTGATCTCGGGCCCAGAGAAGCCGGCGGCATTTCTGGATGTTGTTGATAAATGGCTTTTGCTTTGCATAGTAGAGTTTTAACTTGCACTTACAGATGTAGCGACCAACTGTATTTAGTGACAGTGGTTTTCTGAAGTGTTCCTGAGCCTGTGTGGTGTTATCCTTTAGATATTTATGTCGGTTTTTGATACAGTGCCGTCTGAGGGATCGAAGGTCACGGTCATTCAATGCCGCTCACCTGGAGTGATTTCTCCAGATCCTCTGAACCTTTTGATGATATTATGGAGCGTAGATGTTGAAATCCCTAAATCTCTTGCAATTGCACTTTGAGAAACGTTGTTCTTAAACTGTTTGACTATTTGCTCACGCAGTTGTGGACAAAGTGGTGTACCTCACCCCATCCTTTCTTGTGAAAGACTGAGCATTTTTTGGGAAGCTTTTTTTAATACCCAATCATGACACCCACCTGTTCCCAATTAGCCTGCACACCTGTGGGATGTTCCAAATAAGTGTTTAATGAGCATTCCTCAACTTTATCAGTATTTATTGCCACCTTTCCCAACTTCTTTGTCACATTTTGCTGGCATCAAATTCTAAAGTTAATGATTATTTACAAAAAAAAAAAAGGTTTATCAGTTTGAACATCAAATATGTTGTCTTTGTAGCATATTCAACTGAATATGGGTTGAAAATGATTTGCAAATCATTGTATTCCGTTTATATTTACACCTAACACAATTTCCCAACTCATATGGAAACGGGGTTTGTATTTCACAGTCACATAGCTTGATTGTTTGTTTGTTTTTACTAAAAAAAGTGAGTGAATCGATTTCACCTCACTGTCATATCGTTCTAAACAAACTAATATCGCCCCTTAATGGTATCGGCAACATGAAATTAAGAATCGGGTCGTTGTTGAATCGTTACACCCCTTTAAAAAAATATAATTGTTTCCTATTTAATTATATTGAGGGTGTCGAACCGGTGTAAACATTTAATTCAAGTCAGTTTCTTTAATAATTGACATTATTAGAGTGAGCCGAGACACACCCAAGTGAAAACTAGAAGTCAATAACACTTGCAAAGCAGGACCAACACGCCGAGAGGCGCCATCATCATGTAACTGCTCCTAAAGAGACACACACACTCTGTCTCCCCGCCTCTAAATCCACACTCATGGCGTCGAGCCCACGCAGGTTCTTACCTCCAGCTGGTGGGAGACTCCACACGGAGGCAGCGGGCTGACGGCGGGCTAACGTCTCTCTCCTCGCCGTCCGCCATGCCGCGCGGCAACATCGACGGACTCACCTGAGACACCCGGCGATAGGCTGGCACACGATGCTGCCTTCGCGGGGTGTGGGATATTTCACACTCAACGACGATGCCCAGCTTGTAACTTATTTGTTTTCCAACCACTGTGCCGAAATACAATCTGGTGTGCCGCGGAGGTTATATAATTTCACCTATTTGGGTTAAAAATATGCAGAGGTGGGTAGAGTAGCCAGAAATTGTACTCAAGTAAGAGTACTGTTACTTTAGAGATTTATTACTCAAGTAAAAGTAAGGAGTAGTCACCCAAATATTTACTTGAGTAAAAGTAAAAAGTAAGTTGTGAAAAAACTACTCAAGTACTGAGTAACTGATGAGTAACCTGATTACGGCAACACATGCACAAAAACATAAAAATAGCAATGAGCAAATTCAGAGCCAGGAATATCTCTTAAGCAATTAAAACAATAATATATATTAAATAATAGTACATTAAAATAAAATAAAAAAAATGGCACATTGAGCCACAATAACTTAACAGCACCATAACCTCAGTAGGCATTCATTGATTAGATTGATTGATTGAGTGATTGAAACTTGTATTAGTAGATTGCACAGTACAGTACATATTCCGTACAATTGACCACTAAATGGTAACACCCAAATAAGTTTTTCAAAGTTTATCAATTACTTAATAAATGACCAAGTCGAGGTGATCTACCTCATATATACATACACACACATATCATATATTCACACACATATCATATATATATATACATATATACATGTATATATACAGTATATAATGTATATTTATTTATTTTGCCGTTTTTGTTGACATGTTAAAGGTGTTTTAATGAATATACATACATTTTTAACACATAAATTCCTATCTTTCATGAAGACAAGAATATAAATTGGTGTATTACCTGATTCTGATGACATGCATTGATTGGAATCAGACAGTATTGATGATAACGTCCACGTTTTCAAATGGAAGGAAAAAAAAGTTCCTCTTTTCTGTCTAATACCACATGAAAGTCGTTGGTTTTTGGCATCTTATTTGTCCAGCTTCCATATTCGTTTTTATACACTTTACAAAAAATACATTGGCGGCAAACTCCGTAGCTTGCTAGCTTGTTTGCGCTGGCTTTCGGAGACTCTTATTTTGTTAGCGCAGGCGCGATGGAGCCGCGCTTTTATTGTGAAGACAGGAACTGTGCGATCAGTCTTTAGGCTTTTGACGGGAAGTACGGTGGAATTAAAAGTGTCTTTTTTTCTTTACACTTTTGATTGATTGATTGAAACTTTTACTAGTACATTGCACAGTACAGTACATATTCCGTACAATTGACCACTAAATGGTAACACCCCAATAAGTTTTTCAACTTGTTTAAGTCGGCTCATGTGACCGCCTGGCTCTGTTTGATTGGTCCAACGTCACCAGTGACTGCATGTGATTGGTGAAACGCAGGCATGCGTAGATCCTACTTTGAATCTCTGTCATAAACCAAAACAAACATTAATAGATCGATAAAAAAAAAAGTAGCGAGTAGCGGGCTGAATGTAGATAAATGGAACGGAGTAAAAGTAGCGTTTCTTCTCTATAAATATACTCAAGTAAAAGTAAAAGTATGTTGAATAAAAACTACTCGTAGAAGTACAATTTATCCCAAAAGTTACTCAAGTAAATGTAACGGAGTAAATGTAGCGCGTTACTACCCACCTCTGGATATATGTTTTGCAAACCAGTAACTATAGTCTGCAAATGATGTGTTTTTGTTTAGTGTTGGTGCTGAGTATCCGTGTAACGCTCTTCCATATCAGTAGGTGGCAGAAGTCAGAAAGAGCGGGAGGCAGAGTGCAGGTAAAAAGCATACTTGCCAACCCTCCCGGATTTTCCGTGGAGACTCACGAAATATCAGCGCCGCTACCGAAAACCTCCCGGGACAAATTTCCTCCCGAAAATCTCCCGAAATCCAGGCGGAGCAGGAGGCCACGCCCCCTCCAGCTCCATGCGGACCTGAGTGACGTATATAAAGAATGATCGAGGGCGAGTTCTTTGGTTTCTTATGTGGGTTTATTGTTGGGCAGTTTCATTAACGTCCTCCCAGCGCGGTAAATCAACACACAACAACAGCAGTCCGTTTTCGTCTACCGTAAAGCAGTTCGTCTGCCGCAAACAGCAATGTTGTGACACTCTCAAACAGGACAATACTGCCATCTACTGTACATGCATATGGTTAGAAAAACAAGGATGGACAATTCAACCCTTAACTCAACAACGAGTAGATGAGTGTTATGTGTGTGTAAATGTGTAAATAAATGAACACTGAAATTCTAGTATTTATTTTATTTTTATATATATATATATATATATATATATATATATATATATATATACATATACTGTATATACTGTATATATATAGCTAGAATTCACTGAAAGACAAGTATTTGTTATATATATATACACACACATATATATATATATATATATATATATATATATATATATATATATATATATAAATAAAAGAAATACTTGAATTTCAGTGTTCATTTATTTACACATTTACACACACATAACACTCATCTACTCATTGTTGAGTTAAGGGTTGAATTGAGTTAAGGGTTGAAAAGTATTTGTTATATATATATATATATATATATGAAATACTTGACTTGGTGAATCTAGCGGTATATATACTCCTCCCATCTTAACCACACCCCCAACCACGCCCCCTGCCCCACCCCCGACCACGTCTCCCAGCCCCCACCCCACACTCCCCACCTCCCGAAATCGGAGGTCTCAAAGTTGGCAAGTATGGTAAGAAGGTATCTAATGCTTAAACCAAAAATAAACCAAAGATGACTGCCCTTAAGAAAAGGCATTGAAGGTTAGGGAAGGCCATGTAGAACGAAACTAAAACTGAACTGGCTACAAAGTAAACAAAAACAGAATGCTGGACGACAACAAAGACTTACTGATGCAATGTACATCCAAACATGACATGGCAATCAACAATGTCCCCACAAAGAAGGATAAAAACAACTGAAATATACTGTAGTTAATGACAGTGGTTTTATGAAGTGTTCCTGAGCCCATGTGGTGATATCTTTTACACACTGATGTCATTTTTTGATGCACTACCGCCTGAGGGATCAAAGGTCCGTAATATCATCGATTACGTGCAGTGATTTCTCCAGATTCTCTGAACCGTTTGATGATTCTACGGACCGTATATGAAATACCAACAAAACAGGAAAAGCCACCAAAATAGGATCGCAAGAAACTACACACAGGAAAACACTAAAAAAAACTCAAAATAAGTCACAGCATGATGTGACAGGTGGTGACAGTACACCTACTTTGAGACAAGAGCTATGTTGACGCAGGCTTGGCTATGGTTTAAAGTCGTATCCAACAATTGCGACTTCAACTTTTTACTGTCAACTGAGTTTTGTTTTTTTAATGTTTTCTGGCGGTGGTGTGCCTCCGGATTTTTTCAACACAAAATGTGCCTTATAGTGAGTTTACATTATTAACCCCAAGAACTTGAGTAAAGTCTGAATCTCATTTAAAGGTGAGCCATGTAAATAAGACCGCCCACAAAACGGCACATCCGGATGCTGCTTGAAGATGATGTGTAAAACATAATCTATGCAACATTTTGAGCCAAGAACCACCATTGCCTGTTATGTAAACCACAAGGAAATGTTGTGTTGGGATAGATGGATCCAAATTGCAGCAAGTCAACCATTTATTAATGATATAAGGTCACACACAATACACTCATGTTATACAAAGGCAAGCGTTGACAAAAAACAACTTTTGTATACTTTGATAACAACTCAAATAAGTGTAAAAATTATTCACCAACAAATATAGAATGCAAAAACATCACACAATATACAAACCCCGTTTCCATATGAGTTGGGAAATTGTGTTAGATGTAAATATAAACAGAATACGATGATTTGCAAATCCTTTTCAACCCATATTCAGTTGAATATGCTACAAAGACAAGATATTTGATGTTCAAACTCATAAACTTTATTTTTTTTTTTGCAAATAATAATTAACTTTGAATTTCAAGGCTGGAACACATGCCAAAGTAGTTGGGAAAGGGCATGTTCACCACTGTGTTACATCACCTTTTCTTTTAACAACACTCAATAAACGTTTGGGAACTGAGGAAATTAATTGTTGAAGCTTTGAAAGTGGAATTATTTCCCATTCTTTTTTTATGTAGAGCTTTAGTCGTTCAACAGTCCGGTGTCTCCGCTGTCCTATTTTACGCTTCATAATGCGCCACACATTTGCGATGGGAGACTTTTCTGAGCTGCAGGCGGGCCAGGAAAGTACCCGCACTCTTTTACTACGAAGCCACGCTGTTGTAACACGTGACTTGGCATTGTCCTGCTGAAATAAGCACGGGCGTTCATGATAACGTTGCTTGGATGACAACATATGTTGCTCCAAAACCTGTATGGACATTTCAGCATAAATGGTGTCATCTGAGATGTGTAAGTTACCCATGCCTTGGGCACTAATACACCCCCATACCATCACAGATGCTGGCTTTTGAACTTTGCGCCTATAACAATCCGTATGGTTATTTTCCTCTTTGTTCTGGAGGACACCAGGTCCACAGTTTCCAAATATAATTTGAAATGTGGACTCGTCAGACTACAGAGCACTTTTCCACTTTGCATCAGTCCATCTTAGATGAGCTCGGGCCCAGCCAAGCCGGCGGCGTTCCTGGGTGTTGTTGATAAATGGCTTTCGCTTTGCATGGTGGCGTTTTAACTTGCACTTACAGATGTAGCGACCAACTGTAGTTACTGACAGTGGTTTTATGAAGTGTTCCTGAGCCCATGTGGTGATGTCCTTTACACACTGATGTCGGTTTTTGATGCAGTACCGCCTGAGGGCTCAAAGGTCTGTAATATCATCGCTTACGTCCAGTGATTACTCCCGATTCTCTGAACCTTTTGATGATTTTATTGTAGATGGTAAAATCCCTAAATTCCTTGCAATAGCTCGTTAAGAAATGTTGTTCTAAAACTGTTCGACAATTTGCTTACAAAGTGGTGACCCTCACCCCATCCTTGTTTGTGAATTACTTAGCATTTCATGGAAGCTGCTTTTATACCCAATCATGGCACCCACCTGTTCCCAATTAGCCTGCACACCTGTGGGATGTTCCAAATAAATGTTTGATGAGCATTCCTCAACTTTATCAGTATTTATTGCCAACTTTCCCAACTTCTTTGTCACGTGTTGCTGGCGTCAAATTCTAAAGTTAATGATTATTTGCCCCCCAAATTTTTTTTGATCAGTTTGAACATCAAATATGTTGTCTTTGTAGCACATTCAACTGAATATGGGTTGAAAATGATTTGCAAATCATTGTATTCTGTTTATATTTACATCTAACACAATTTCCCAACTCATATGGAAACGGGGTTTGTATTTTCTCTTTTAATTTATGTCTATATTTTTTCTTTTATTCCTTACACTGCCTTAAAATATTTTTGTCCACTGATTGGCTTATGAGGTTCTATTTAGTCTAGATAAAAATATAAAGTGGATTTTTACAGTTAAAAAATAATGAATAGTAATGCAAACAAGTAGGTCCCTATAACTGATTTAAACATTATATAAAAACAGAAACCAAAAACTGTTGAGGCACTCTTTTAGGATTATGTAGCAGACCTATCAAAGCAACAAGACACTTCCACTGCTGGTGGGAAATGAATTTGGCAGGTTTGTCTCTCTGTCCGACAGCTCAGGTTTGTCTCACTGTTCATGGATGGAGGCCTGCTCACCTCAAACTGTGATGTAATCGGGCGGAGGAAGGAGTACTTTGAGGCCTCTGTCAAATCCACTGACACATCTTTCATACTGAAAGCAGAGTCTGAGGACATGCTAATCAGAATCAGAATCAGAAATACTTTAATCACCATGGCTGAGGTTGCTGAGGTAGTCAAAAAATTGGTAAAGCTCCGGGAGTGGAAGAGTTTTCCTCCTGAATTCCTTGAATGTCTTATTCTACACGTCTCTTTAACATTGCATGGAAATCAGGAAGAGCACATTTTAGGATTGGCAGACCACAACGGTGGTCCCTTTTTTCAATAGGAGTGACTGCAAGGTGTGTCAATGAATGGGGGAATCACACGTACTCGTGTCTCTGGGAAAGTCTGTTTCTGAGTGCTGTAGAGAAGGATAAGACCGTTAGTCGAACTTCAGCTGAAAGAAATACAGTGCGGTTTTACCCTTGGTCTTGGAAAGCTGGACCACATCTACACCCTTTTAAGGGTTTTGAGAGTGAGTGGGAGTATGCCCAACCGGTCATTGGTCCTTGGGAAAGGCATCTAGCCGTGTCATATCTGGTTTCCTAAGTGGTGTGCTCAGGCTATGTGCTATCTGGTCCCTGGACAACCAGAGCAGGAGTCTGGTTTGCATTGTCTTCAGTAAGTTCCTCAGTGTGGATGTTGGCTTCCACCGAGGCCGCCTTGTGTCATAATATAATTTGTAGGCGTCGCCAAGGTGTTGAGGGTCTCAACTTTGGGGGCATTTGCAGATGATGCCGTCCTTATGGCCTCATCACTGTGACCTTCAGCGTTAACTGGGCAGTTTGCAGCTGCTTGTGAAGCTTCTGAGATGAGACTCAGCATCTCCGAGTATGAGGCCACGGTTCTCAGCTGGAAAAGGGTAGATTGCACCCTTCGGATTGGGAGCGAGGTATTACCAAGGTGGAAGAGTTTAAGTATCTGGGCATCTCGTTCTCGAGTAAGGGAAGGCAGGAGCATAAGATGGACGGGTTAAACGGGGCAGTAATGTGGTCAATGTACCAGTCGTAGTGAAGAGGGAGATAAGCTGGAAGGCAAAGCTTTCGATATACCGGTCGATATACATTCCTAGCCTCGGCTACGTATGTTCACAAGCTTTTGGTAGTCACCAAAGGAGCAAGATCAGGGTCACAAGCAAGTGAAATCAGTCCCTTCTACAGTGCTATAGAGAAGGATAAGACCGTTAGTCGAACTTCAGCTGAAAGAAATACAGTGCGGTTTTACCCTTGGTCTTGGAAAACTGGACCACATCTACACGCTTTTAAGGGTTTTGAGAGTGAGTGGGAGTATGCCCAACCGGTCATTGGTCCTTGGGAAAGGCATCTGGCCGTGTCATATGTGGTTTCCTAAGTGGTGTGCTCCGGCTATGTGCTATCTGGTCCTTGGACAACCAGAGCAGGAGTCTGGTTTGCATTGTCCCCAGTAAGTTCGGCTCACTGTGGATGTTGGCTTCCACCGAGGCCGCCTTGTGTCATAATATAATTTGTAGGCGTCGCCAAGGTGTTGAGGGTCTCAACTTTGGGGGCATTTGCAGATGATGCCGTCCTTATGGCCTCATCACTGTGACCTTCAGCGTTAACTGGGCAGTTTGCAGCTGCTTGTGAAGCTTCTGATATGAGACTCAGCATCTCCGAGTATGAGGTGATGGTTCTCAGCTGGAAAAGGGTAGATTGCACCCTTCAGATTGGGAGCGAGGTATTACCCAAGGTGGAACAGTTTAGGTATCTGGGAATCTTGTTCTCGAGTAAGGGAAGGCAGTAGCATAAGATGGATAGGTGAAACGGGGCAGTAATGTGGTCAATGTACCAGTCGTAGTGAAGAGGGAGATAAGCTGGAAGGCAAAGCTTTCGATATACCGGTCGATATACATTCCTAGCCTCAGCTACGTATGTTCACAAGCTTTTGGTAGTCACCAAAGGAGCAAGATCACGGTCACAAGCAAGTGAAATGAGTCCCTTCTACAGTACTATAGAGAAGGATAAGACCGTTAGTCGAACTTCAGCTGAAAGAAATACAATGCGGTTTTACCCTTGGTCTTGGAAAGCTGGACCACATCTACGCCCTTTTAAGGGTTTTGAGAGTGAGTGGGAGTATGCCCAACCGGTCATTGGTCTTTGGGAAAGGCATCTGGCCGTGTCATATGTGGTTTCCTAAGTGGTGTGCTCAGGCTATGTGCTATCTGGTCCTTGGACAACCAGAGCAGGAGTCTGGTTTGCATTTTCCCCAGTAAGTTCGGCTCACTGTGGCTGTTGGCTTCCACCGAGGCTGCCTTGTGTTATAATATAATTTGTAGGCGTCGCCAAGGTGTTGAGGGTCTCAACTTTGGGGGCATTTGCAGATGATGCCGTCCTTATGGCCTCATCACTGTGATCTTCAGCGTTAACTGGGCAGTTTGCAGCTGCTTCTGAAGCTTCTGAGAGGAGACTCAGCATCTCCAAGTATGAGGTGATGGTTCTCAGCTGGAAAAGGATAGATTTAACCCTTCGGATTGGGAGCGAGGTATTACCCAAGGTGGAAGAGTTTAAGTATCTGGGCATCTCGTTCTCGAGTAAGGGAAGGCAGTAGCATAAGATGGACGGGTGAAACAAGGTCAATGTACCTGTCGTAGTGAAGAGGGAGATAAGCTGGAAGGCAAAGCTTTCGATATACCGGTCGATATACATTCCTAGCCTCGGCTACGTATGTTCACAAGCTTTTGGTAGTCACCAAAGGAGCAAGATCAGGGTCACAAGCAAGTGAAATTAGTCCCTTCTACAGAGTGGCTGGATTCACTCCTTCACAGTTAAGATGGTTTGGGGGTCTAGTCTAAAAGCCTCCCTGGTGAGATGTTCCCAGCATGCCAAGTCGGAAGAAGGCCCTGGGTTGACCTAGGAGACATTGTAAGGATTATGTCTTGCAGTTGGTCTGGGAACAGGGTTCTTCCGGTGGAACTGGACAACTGCAACTTGGACCCGGATAAGCAGAAGAAAATGGATGGATGGAAGTTTGTCCATGTCAGGTATTTTCAACGTCTGGCACAGTAACCCTCAACACAAGCTCCGCCCCTGCGTCACCATTGACACTGACTTGAAGGCTGTGCCTCTCAGCTGCTGGCAGTACCAGAGAGGGTTTTGAAAATATTAAAAACATTTGAAAAAAAAACAACAAGAAGAAGGAAAACTTATGTGAGTTCCTTGGGGAAAAATAGGAGGGTCGGTATGGGCTTAACTAGTTTAAAAAGTATGTTTTTTCTTTGATTTTCTGAACGGGGAGGACCTCTTCAGACTTTGAAATCCACTGGTCTGTATTTCCCGTCTTTAAGAATCTTTGGCAGCTAAAATTCTCCTGTCACTCATGTATCTTTGCACCCATCCAGTCGGATTGATATCAAGTGTCAGGAAACTCTGCAGCCACTGACTTTTCTGTGCTCCGTCCAGAAACTCATCCAGAGTAATCTGTCCTGCAGCCCCAAAGAAGAAAATAAACATATATATATTAAAATTAGGGATCAGCGCATACAATGAAAACCATATAAAATACGGCAGTTTTGCCGATCAAGGCATCTTACCATCACTGTTGATGTCGACCTCTTGAAATATGCGATCACACACCTGCTCGGAGGTGAGTCTCTCTTTGCCTGTTTCATCCCAGATGGAACTGTTCTTTATCTTGTAGATGATCTGGGCACAAATTTACAAATGTATGAGTGTTGGTCAACAAAAGACCTTTGGTAGCATTGATGCGTGTCACAAAATCGGTTGTGCCAGTGTTCAATTCAGGTTTACTTGTGGCATAAAAGGGGCATCTGGAACTGATAAAGTATCGTTTGCATTATTTCTTAGTGGCTAAATTGATGAGTCTCTTAGAAATAGTTGAAAGAACTCAACAAGTTAGCCTTAAGACACATAAATACTTGGGGCTTTGGCAACAGCATTTACACTGGATCTCGCCGATCTAAGTCGTAGATTAGATCTGACTAATCTCCTTAAATCTTAGACTAAATTCAACCAATCTAAGTATTTGACTGGATTGACCGATCTAAGTCTTAGACTGGACCTGACCGGTCTAAGTCTTAGACTGGATTTGACTAATCTAGGCCTTAGACTGGGCTTCCCGGTGACAGAGGGGTTAGTGCGTCTGCCTCACAATACGAAGTTCCTGCAGTCCTGGGTTCAAATCCAGGCTCGGGATCTTTCTGTGTGGAGTTTGCATGTTCTCCCCGTGACTGCGTGGGTTCCCTCCGGGTACTCCGGCTTCCTCCCACTTCCAAAGACATGCACCTGGGGATAGGTTGATTGGCAACACTAAATGGGCCCTAGTGTGTGAATGTGAGTGTGAATGTTGTCTGTCTATCTGTGTTGGCCCTGTGATGAGGTGGCGACTTGTCCAGGGTGTACCCCGCCTTCCGCCCGATTGTAGCTGAGATAGGCGCCAGCGCCCCCCGCCACCCCAAAAGGGAATAAGCGGTAGAAAATGGATGGATGGGCCTTAGACTGGACCTGACAAATCTAAATCTTAGACTGTATCTGACCAATCTAAGTCTTGGACTGGCTCTTACCAATCTAAGGCTTAGACTGGATCTGGCCAATTTAAGTCTTAGACTGGCTCTAACCAATCTAAGTCTTGGACTGGATCTGGCCAATTTAAGTCTTGGACAGGACCTGACCAATCTAAGTCTTAGACTGGATCTGGCCAATTTAAGTCTTAGACCGAACCTGACCAATCTAAGTCTTAGAGTGGATCTGACCAATCTAAGTCTTAGACTGGATCTGACCAATCTAAGTCTTAGACTGGATCTGACCAATCTAAGTCTTCGACTGGATCTGATCAATCTAATTCTGAGACTGGACTTGACGTAAAAGTATGTTGCATTAAACCAATCTAAGTCTTAGACTGGATCTGGCCAATTTAAGTCTTGGACAGGACCTGACCAATCTAAGTCTTAGACTGGATCTGGCCAATTTAAGTCTTAGACCGAACCTGACCAATCTAAGTCTTAGAGTGGATCTGACCAATCTAAGTCTTAGACTGGATCTGACCAATCTAAGTCTTAGACTGGATCTGACCAATCTAAGTCTTCGACTGGATCTGATCAATCTAATTCTGAGACTGGACTTGACCAATCTAAATCTTAGACCGGATCAAAGTCTAAGTCCAAGTCTATGAGCATGAATTGATGAAGCCTGCTTGGATAAACATTTTCTAAGACAAACTGAACAGTCCCGTTGCGATCGATTGAATGCCCTGAGAGTTTGTTCTCTCTTTTTTCCCCCCCAACATTTTCTTCAGTAGAAATCGCAGAATTTAGAGATTTTCTGGTCAAACACAGGTTAAAACCTTTTTTCCCCCCAACATTTTCTTCAGTAGAAATCGCAGAATTTAGAGATTTTCTGGTCAAACACAGGTTAAAACCTTTTTTCCCCCCAACATTTTCTTCAGTAGAAATCGCAGAATTTAGAGATTTTCTGGTCAAACACAGGTTAAAACCTTTTTTCCCCCCAACATTTTCTTCAGTAGAAATCGCTGAATTTAGAGATTTTCTGGTCAAACACAGATTAAAACCTATTATGAGGTTCGCAGGTGCTTTCCGCTGCCATCTTTCTGCAAAGTAAAAGGTACAGTGGGCTACTTAGTGCAATTTACTCATTATACTGGGGCTTTTGCACCAGCATTTAGACAAGATCTGACCAAACTAAGTCTATAAGCCACTGAATTTTAGAAGAAAATGTTCTTCTCTCTGTAAACGTCTCTTGTGTGTGGGCTCTCTATGGTCTGATAGACACGGCGGGACCTGCAGTCCAGGCTGCAACCAAGTCTTTTATTTTGCTTCTTTTTAAACTCAGGGCTGTCTCGCTCGCGGCCTCCTGCTCCTCCCGCTCATGGTCTCGGCCCATGCCGATAAAAGAGACAGGTGATTAGATAACCTGCCTCAGCTGGGCAATCCACTCACCTGTCAGCTGCTTCGAATCCGGCCCATACACACGCTCTTCCCGCAGGAGGCGGGCCGACCACGCCCCCTCCACACTCTCTATATACTGTATTAGCCGCACCGCAAATATATACATTGTGGAATTATTTTTTTACGTTGAAAAATGTTGTAAATGTAACCTAATTGTTTCCAAACAGTTGTAAAACGGAAGATCAAACAAAACAGAAGTCATCGTCAATCAGCTAAACGGACTCAATAACTCCACGGTGACGTCTTGGTGAATTTATTGAGGAATTTGTAGAACACGACAAAAAGGAGGCCATTTTGAGGTAATAATACATGGGTTGTACTTGTATAGCGCTTTTCTACCCTCAAAGTGCTTTGAAACTACTTCCAAATGTACCCATTCACACACACATTCACACACTGATGGAGGGAGCTGCCATGCAAGGCGCTAACCAGCACCCATCAGGGGCAAGGGTGAAGTGTCTTGCTCAGGATGCAACAGACGTGACGAGTTTGGTACTAGGCGGGGATTGAACCAGGGACCCTCGGGTTGCGCACGGCCACTCTACCACTGCGCCACACCATCCCAATACTAACACAGACATGTTAGCTTCCTTACATTACCAAGGCACGTACAAAAATGCATAAAAACACTAGTACAGACATCACACATGGGACGAATTAGTAAGTATGAATTGTTTTAGTTGTATTGTAAAACATATAAATGTTTTTTCCCAAGATGGCGCTGCTGTAGTGGCTGCTGTAGGCAGGAGCTCTGTGCTCTTGTGTCATCCTTTTGTGTTTCCCTCTTGTTTTCATGTCTTATTATATTTTTTTGCATTTTGGTCCGGGACCCTTTGGGACTGTGTGACAAGGGGTGGCACTTTCGTGACCTCTGTGGTGCTTTTTTTGTGGACTTTTGGATCTGCCTCCCGGGAGCCTTTTGGCCATGGAGACCAGCTGCTGGGTGTCTGCCACACCAGAGTCGGTTTGGAGGGACTGGAGGAGATACGGATGAGGGGACAGGACTGCGGAGCTAGCACTGAGCTACTGGGACGGAGAGGCTTCGCGGTGTCTCGACTGGGTGAGCAGGTGTCGGACACCTCAGTCACCTTGGACGTATCCTCGCTCATCCATGCGGACTGGACACTGGCCGAGAGTGGAGTCGGCTGTCTTGGTTGCTTTGTTGGGTCTGCTCCTGTCTCTGGCCATGCTCCCTCCACACCACAGTGGATATGTTTCTTTTACTTTTTATTCATAGCTGTATGTAGAAGTGTCTGCTTGTATCTGCTGCTTTAATGTCTTTAATGTCCTCTGTGTTCTTTGATGTTTGATGTTTCCCTCTTACACACATGGAAGAGGGATGTGTACTATGGCTATGAGTCATTGTTTTTGTTTTGTTTTTTTCCCCTTGGCCTCAGTCTGCACCCCCACTCCAGGGCCCAGGCTAAGACTGATTTTTATTTTATTTTATTTTAATCTTTTATTCTTTTCTCCCCCCCCCCTTCCCCCCGTTTACCTGTATGTCATCTTTTTTGTAAGGGGCGCTGGAAGCCGGCAGACCCGTCAGCGATCCTGTTCTGTCTCCCTGTAATGTTTGTCCGATCTTGAATGGGATTGTGCTGAAAATTGTAATTTTCCTGAAAGAACTCTCCTGACGGAATAAATAAAGTACTATCTAATCTAATCTAATCTAAATGAAGAATCCATAGGAGTAGAAACAGTAGGTTGGGAGTTCAAACCCCGGCCGAGTCATACCAAAGACTATAAAAAAATGGGACCCATTGCGTCCCGGCTTGGCACTCAGCATCAAGGGTTGGAATTGGGGGTTTAATCACCGCTGCTGCCCACTGCTCCCCTCACCTCCCAGGGGGGGAACAAGGGTATTAGACAAATGCAGAGGACAAATTTCACCACACCTAGTGTGTGTGTGTGTGTGACAATCATTGGCACTTTCGCTTTAACTTTAACTATGGGGGACTAGAGCAGTGGTTCTCAGATGGGGGTACTTGAAGATATGCCAAGGGGTATGTAAACATTTTTTTTTTAATATTCGAAAAATAGCAACAATTGAGGGCGGCATAGCTCGGTTGGTAGAGTGGCCGTGTCAGCAACTTGAGGGTTGCAGGTTCGATTCCCGCTTCCGCCGTCCTAGTCACTGCCGTTGTGTCCTTGGGCAAGACACTTTACCCACCTGCTCCCAGTGCCACCCACACTGGTTTAAATGTAACTTAGATATTGGGTTTCACTATGTAAAGCGCGTTGAGTCACTAGAGAAAAGCGCTATATAAATATAATTCACCTCACTGAAACAATTCAAAAATCCCTTATAAATATATTTATTGGATAATACTTCAACAAAATATGAATGTAAGTTCATAAACTGTGAAAAGAAATGCAGTGTTGACAGCTAGATTTTTGTGGGCATGTTCCATAAATATTGATGTAAGGTTTTTTTTTTTTTTTGTGAATTTTTTTTTAGAATTAAATTCATGAATCTAGACCAGGGGTAGGGAACCTATGGCTCTAGAGCCAGATGTGGCTCTTTTGATGACTGCATCTGGCTCTCAGATCAATCTTAGCTGACATTTATGTCTTAATGAAATTAAACAATGGATGTCCGCTAACTTTTTGCAACTTAATGCCAAAAAAACGGAAATGCTGATTATCGGTCCTGCTAGACACCGACCTCTATTTAATAATACAACTCTAACATTTGACAACCAAACAATTAAACAAGGTGACTCTGTAAAAAATCTGGGTATTATCTTCGACCCAACTCTCTCCTTTGAGTCACACATTAAAAGCGTTACTAAAACGGCCTTCTTTCATCTCCGTAATATCGCTAAAATTCGCTCCATTCTGTCCACTAAAGACGCCGAGATCATTATCCATGCGTTTGTTACGTCTCGTCTCGACTACTGTAACGTATTATTTTCGGGTCTCCCCATGTCTAGCATTAAAAGATTACAGTTGGTACAAAATGCGGCTGCTAGACTTTTGACAAGAACAAGAAAGTTTGATCACATTACACCTGTACTGGCTCACCTGCACTGGCTTCCTGTGCACTTAAGATGTGACTTTAAGGTTTTACTACTTACGTATAAAATACTACACGGTCTAGCTCCATCCTATCTTGCCGATTGTATTGTACCGTATGTCCCGGCAAGAAATCTGCGTTCAAAAGACTCCGGCTTATTAGTGATTCCTAGAGCTCAAAAAAAGTCTGCGGGCTATAGAGCGTTTTCCGTTCGGGCTCCAGTACTCTGGAATGCCCTCCCGGTAACAGTTCGAGATGCTACCTCAGTAGAAGCATTTAAGTCTCATCTTAAAACTCATCTGTATACTCTAGCCTTTAAATAGAACTCCTTTTTAGACCAGTTGATCTGCCGCTTCTTTTCTTTCTCCCATGTCCCCCCCTCCCTTGTGGAGGGGGTCCGGTCCGATGACCATGGATGAAGTACTGGCTGTCCAGAGTCGAGACCCAGGATGGACCGCTCGTCGGGACCCAGGATGGACCGCTCGCCTGTATCGGTTGGGGACATCTCTACGCTGCTGATCCGCTTGAGATGGTTTCCTGTGGACGGGACTCTCACTGCTGTCTTGGAACCACTATGGATTGAACTTTCACAGTATCATGTTAGACCCGCTCGACATCCATTGCTTTCGGTCCCCTAGAGGGGGGGGGGTTGCCCACATCTGAGGTCCTCTCCAAGGTTTCTCATAGTCAGCATTGTCACTGGCGTCCCACTGGGTGTGAATTCTCTCTGCCCACTGGGTGTGAGTTTTCCTTGCCCTTTTGTGGGTTCTTCCGAGGATGTTGTAGTCGTAATGATTTGTGCAGTCCTTTGAGACATTTGTGATTTGGGGCTATATAAATAAACATTGATTGATTGATTGACATTAATTAACAGGATAAGTACTTAATAATTAGTAATCGTAATGTTAAAAATAACGTTCAAAATATAAAACATTCTCATATATTTTAATCCATCCATCCGTTTTCTACCGCACCTGTTCAAGAAGTCGCATTAATGGTAAGGAGTATTTTATTCATTATTGGTTAGCTTCAAGAATAACAATGCTATTAAAAAGAATGAGAGACTTATTATAGTCTAAAAATGTTGGTCTTACTTAAAAATTTAGTTGTATTCAGTGTTAAACAAAATATTATATGGCTCTCACGGAAATAAGTTCTAAAATATTTGGCTTTCATGGCTCTCTCAGCCAAAAAGGTTCCCGACCTCTGATCTACATGGATCTCCATTACAATCCCCAAAGAGGGCACTTCAAGTTGATGATTATCAATCAATCAATCAATGTTTATTTATATAGTCCCAAATCACAAATGTCTCAAAGGACTGCACAAATCATTACGACTACGACATCCTCGGAAGAACCCACAAAAGGGCAAGGAAAACTCACACCCAGTGGGCAGAGAGAATTCACATCCAGTGGGACGCCAGTGACAATGCTGACTATGAGAAACCTTGGAGAGGACCTCAGATGTGGGCAACCCGCTCCCCCCCCCCTCTAGGGGACCGAAAGCAATAGATGTCGAGCGGGTCTAACATGATACTGTGAAAGTTCAATCCATAGTGGCTCCAACACAGCCGCCAGAGTTCAGTTCAAAGCGGATCCAAGACAGCAGCGAGAGTCCCGTCCACAGGAAACCATCTCAAGCGGAGGCTGATCAGCAGCGTAGAGATGTCCCCAACCGATACACAGGCGAGCGGTCCATCCTGGGTCTCGACTCTGGACAGCCAGTACTTCATCCATGGTCATCGGACCGGACCCCCTCCACAAGGGAGGGGGGGGGACATAGGAGAAAGAAAAGAAGCGGCAGATCAACTGGTCTAAAAAGGGAGTCTATTTAAAGGCTAGAGTATACAAATGAGTTTTAAGGTGAGACTTAAATGCTTCTACTGAGGTGGCATCTCGAACTGTTACCGGGAGGGCATTCCAGAGTACTGGAGCCCGAACGGAAAACGCTCTATAGTCCGCAGACTTTTTTACTTCTATGTGTAGAAATCTTTATTTATAATTGAATCACTTGTTTATTTTTCAACAAGTTTTTAGTTATTTTTACATCCTTTTTTCCAAATAGTTCAAAGAAAGACCACTACAAATGAGCAATATTTTACTTCTGTATCTGTCAATCAATCAATCAATCAATCAATCAATCAATCAATGTTTACTTATATAGCCCTAAATCACTAGTGTCTCAAAGGGCTGCACAAAACACTACGACATCCTCGGTAGGCCCACATAAGGGCGAGGAAAACTCGTTTTGATTTCAATGCGGGATCGTTCCTCCAACGCAAACATAGACACTCCGGACAACAACGTAAAGGTAAGGTTCTTTAATAACAAAAACACCGGTGCAAAAACAGATGAAAAGAACAAAAGAAATGCGTTTGGAAATGCACAGAAGCTAATGCTAACATTAGCACAGGATCAGGGAACCAGAAATCTAGAACAAAACCAACGTTACAGTTGCTTACCGCAAACAAGGGACCAAGACCGACTGACGGGACAAGGCAGGTTTAAATAGGAAAGTAATGAACAAAAACAGGTGTGCATCTGGAATTAATACGTTACCATGGTGACCAAACTAACTCACAAGGTACACAAACAACAAAGGGAGTCCAAACTAACAGAATATATCAATCAATCAATCAATGTTTACTTATATAGCCCTAAATCACTAGTGTCTCAAAGGGCTGCACAAACCACTACGACATCCTCGGTAGGCCCACATAAGGGCAAGGAAAACTCACACCCAGTGGGAGATTTGTATACTCTAGCCTTTAAATAGACTCCCTTTTTAGA
Source organism: Nerophis ophidion (assembly GCF_033978795.1). Taxonomy (NCBI): domain Eukaryota; kingdom Metazoa; phylum Chordata; class Actinopteri; order Syngnathiformes; family Syngnathidae; genus Nerophis; species Nerophis ophidion. Next base: position 6,424,783 of record NC_084635.1, read on the forward strand.
CCAGTTGATCTGCCGTTGCTTTTCTTTTTCTCCTATGTCCCACTCTCCCTTGTGGAAGGGGTCCGGTCCGATCCGGTGGCCATGTACTGCTCGCCTGTGTATCGGCTGGGGGGACATCTCTGCGCTGCTGATCCGCCTCCGCTTGGGATGGTTTCCTGCTGGCTCCGCTGTGAACGGGACTCTCGCTGCTGTGTTGGATCCGCTTTGGACTGGACTCTCGCGACTGTGTTGGATCCATTATGGATTGAACTTTCACAGCATCATGTTAGACCCGCTCGACATCCATTGCTTTCCTCCTCTCCAAGGTTCTCATAGTCATCATTGTCACCGACGTCCCACTGGGTGTGAGTTTTCCTTGCCCTTATGTGGGCCTACCGAGGATGTCGTAGTGGTTTGTGCAGCCCTTTGAGACACTAGTGATTTAGGGCTATATAAGTAAACATTGATTGATTGATTGATTGACATCGGTGACAATGATGACTATGAGAAACCTTGGATAGGAGGAAAGCAATGGATGTCGAGCGGGTCTAACATGATACTGTGAAAGTTCAATCCATAATGGATCCAACACAGTCGCGAGAGTCCAGTCCAAAGCGGATCCAACACAGCAGCGAGAGTCCCGTCTATAGAGGAGCCAACAGGAAACCATCCCAAGCGGAGGCGGATCAGCAGCGCAGAGATGTCCCCAGCCGATACACAGGCGAGCAGTACATGGCCACCGGATCGAACTAAACATGATCCAGACCACGGATCATGACAGTATCTCTTTTTTTCCAACCAAAAATGCTTTGCTCTGATTAGTGGGTACTTGAATTAAAAAAAAATGTTCACAGGAGGTACATCACTGGAAAACGGTTGAGAACCACTGGACTAGAAGATGGAAGGGCACTCTACGGAAGGACGTTCACCCTGCGGTATCTTCAGTGAGCGGACAATAACACACCTTTTCAGTGTCTCTGCTTTTGTTTAATGAAAACCATTCGTTAAATAAAGAATATTATGGCCGTTAGCGTATATGAGTTGTTGTTTTTTTTTTTTTTTTTTTTTCTCCCTTGGCCTCAGTCTGCACCCCCACTCCAGGGCCTAGGCTAAGACCGATTTTTAAATTTTATTTTAATCTTCTATTTTTTTCTTCCCCCCTACCCCCCTCTCCCCACCCCCCTTGTTTACCTGTATCTCATCTTTTTTGTAAGGGGCGCTGGAAGCCAGCAGACCCGTCAGCGATCCTGTTCTGTCTCCCTGTAATGTTTGTCTGATCTTGAATGGGATTGTGCTTCCATCCATCCATTTTCTACCGCTTATTCCCTTTCGGGGTCGCGGGGGGTGCTGGCGCCTATCTCAGCTACAATCGGGCGGAAGGCGGGGTACACCCTGGACAAGTCGCCACCTCATCGCAGGGCCAACACAGATAGACAGACAACATTCACACTCACATTCACACACTAGGGACCATTTAGTGTTGCCATTGTGCTGAAAATTGTAATTTTCCTGAAGGAACTCTCTGAACGGAATAAATAAAGAACTATCTATCTATCTATCTATAAATATCTACATATATTTTATAAGCCGCAGGGTTCAAAGCGTAGGAAAAAAAGTATTTTTTTGGTAAATTTGATATGACCTTGCATTAGAAGAAAAGAGGCTTGTCACCTAACCCATCCACCCATTTCCTACCGCTTATTCCCTTTCGGGGTCGCGGGGGGCGCTGGCGCCTATCTCATCTACAGTCGGGCGGAAGGCGGGGTACACCCTGGACAAGTCGCCACCTCATCACAGGGCCAACACAGACAGACAACATTCACACACTAGGGCCAATTTAGTGTTGCCAATCAACCTATCCCCAGGTGCATGTCTTTGGAAGTGGGAGGAAGCCGGAGTACCAGGAGAGAACCCACGCACTCACGGGGAGAACATGCAAACTCCACACAGAAAGATCCCCAACCTGGATTTGAACCCAGGACTGCAGGACCTTCGTATTGTGAGGCAGACGCACTAACCCCTCTGCCACCGTGAAGCCCCTTGTCACCTAACCTTTGTTTTGTAAATGGCAGAACCATAAAGCAGGAATATATTCTTACCCTGACAATCTTCCGCAGTTCACGCCTGTCTAGTCGACCATTGTCATCGCTGTCGAACACTTTGAACGACCACCTCAGCTTATCTTCAAGTCTTCCTCGCAGAACAAGATGAAGAGCGGCCACATATTCTATGAAGTCCATTGTGTTGTCCTGAACAACAGAGAAGACAACAAGGAGGATCATAAAGATGCATACAAAATAATTGTTATAGTTAAACATGACAGGTATTTCAATTAGGGGTGGGCGATATCGCAAATTTGGGTATCGATACCGATCCGATCCGATACCGGCCAGTATCGCCGATACCGATACCGGAAGTGTCGTCATCTGATGATAGGGGGGGGCTTTGAGGTATCGATACTTTTGGAAAACAAATTTGTACTTTTGCCTTTATTAATTGATTATGATAATAAGAGGGGGGGGGGGGGGGGTTGCCCACATCTGAGGTCCTCTCCAAGGTTTCTCATAGTCAGCATTGTCACTGGCGTCCCACTGGATGTGAATTCTCCCTGCCCACTGGGTGTGAGTTTTCCTTGCCCTTTTGTGGGTTCTTCCGAGGGTGTTGTAGTCGTAATGATTTGTGCAGTGAAGTGAAGTGAATTATATTTATATAGCGCTTTTCTCTAGTGATTCAAAGCGCTTTACATAGTGACACCCAATATCTAAGTTACATTTAAACCAGTGTGGGTGGCACTGGGGGCAGTTGGGTAAAGTGTCTTGCCCAAGGACACAACGGCAGTGACTAGTTTGGCGGAAGCGGGAATCGAACCTGCAACCCTCTAATTGCTGACACGGCCGCTCTACCAACCGAGCTATACCGCCCCGATTTGTGCAGTCCTTTGAGACATTTGTGATTTGGGGCTATATAAATGAACATTGATTGATTGATTGATTGATTGAATAATACAACACAGGACAACGATTAAAGTCAAAAAATAAAATATTTGATGCAAAAGTAATATCAATAGCAATAAAGTAATGCAAATAAGGTGCAAACAACTACCGAACCTGGCTTGTGGCCTCAAAACACACAAACACTTAAGGTAAATAACAAAACTCTAGTTATTGAACAAAGTTGTGAACATGAACACAAAACAAAAGAACTGAGAAATTCAAATAAAAAAGTAATAATATCAATTACAATAAAGTAAGGAGTGCAAATACTTAGTCCGTTGTGGTGAAGAAGGAGCTGAGCCGGAAGGCAAAGCTCTCAATTTACCGGTCGATCTACGTTCCCATCCTCACCTATGGTCATGAGCTTTGGGTCATGACCCAAAGGATAAGATCACGGGTACAAGCGGCCCAAATGAGTTTCCAGGTCTCTCCCTTAGAGATAGGGTGAGAAGCTCTGCCATCCGGGAGGAACTCAAAGTAAAGCCGCTGCTCCTCCACATCGAGAGGAGCCAGATGAGGTGGTTCGGGCATCTGGTCAGGATGCCACCTGAACGCCTCCCTAGGGAGGGCACGTCCAACCGGTAGGAGGCCACGGGGAAGACCCAGGACACGTTGGGAAGACTATGTCTCCCGGCTGGCCTGGGAACGCCTCGGGATCCCCCGGGAAGAGCTAGACGAAGTGGCTGGGGAGAGGGAAGTCTGGGTTTCCCTGCTTAGGCTGCTGCCCCCGCGACCCGACCTCGGATAAGCGGAAGATGATGGATGGATGGATGGATAAGTAGTGCGAAAAAGGTGAAAACAAATACTGAACTTGGCTAGTCGCCTCACAACACACAAGAACTGAAGTAAGAAAGAAAACACTAGTTATTAAACAGTTGTAAAAATGAACACAAAACAAAAGAACTGAGAAATTCTTATCGTTATTTTAGTGCAATAAAATACTTTACAGTTTACAACCAAGACATTAAGTCGCACTGGAAACGCACGTGTGTGTGTGTGTGTGTGTGTGTCGGAGTGAATTATACTGATGTGTGTGCGCCAACGCACCAAGCGTCATGTTAATTGTATTTATTTTACTTTATTTTGGCTTGAAGATGAATTTTTTAAGAGTTTTTAAATCTCGTTCGCGAGCCATCACTAGGGAGGAGGGTGGAGCGGTGAGCTCACTTTTTTTTTTTTAAATCGGAGTGATTTGCTTAATTTGGTGAAGTATCGATACCATCACGCAGGTATCGATACGATACTGATACTCACCAGCCCGATACGCCCAGCCCTAATTTCAATACAGCTGAGTATAGTTTACTCTATCGTGAATTGTAACGGAAATTCAACCAGAGTCGCGTCTCACATGGTTCATGTCGAACGCCCGAAAGATGTTGTCCATGTACTGAGACTCCGGGGTACCGCTTTGAACTCCAAACATCCTCTTGAACTCATGCAGGTGCAAAGATCCACTCGGGCACTCGGTGATAAAAGACTTGTAGAGGTCCTGAATGCTGTTCAACTCAAGTTCCTCATTGGGTTCCTGCCTTTGCTGGGTTTGTCCCATGCCGGATGGAGTATTAGAAAAGAAAAAAAAAACTCAAAATGATCAATATTCCTGTGACTAAGAGCTCAATGGCATCTTCATGGCGTCCGTCCTGGTTTGCGAGTAAAAACTGAACCAGGGTGGCTTATTTCTGGCCACGGATTTTTTCGAGTTGATCTGTAATCCACAATACTAATCCCATCTTGACCTCTGCGTGACCACAGGAACTTGTGCTTCTTAAAGCAATACTAAAGGAGAAGACCACAGACGAGCACAGAGACAAGGACAAACATTGTTAGCTTGTGTGTGAAAGTCTCTCGTAGACTTTAGAACTAGATGCATTATTCGACAGATTTACCTAAAATGCCAATGGAGGTTGAAAAATACAAAGTGGTAATAGTAAATATTAGTAATAACTAAAGTCGGAGTTCTCAATCCTTATTTTACTACTAGCGACCACGCAGTTTATATATCAATGATGAAATATTAACATTGCAACACATGCCAATACGGCCTTTTTAAGTTTACTAAATTGCCATTTTAAATTCCGCGCGAAGTATCCTGTTGAAAACGTCGGTATGATGACGCGTGCCCGTGACGTCTCGGGTTGTAGCGGACATTTTTTTCCAGCCCAATCCAAGCTATAAGTAGTCTGCTTTAATCTCATAATCACACAGTATTCTGGACATCTGTGTTGCTGAATCTTTTGCAAATTTTTCAATTAATAATGGAGACGTCAAAGAAGAAAGATGTAGGTGGGAAGCGGTGTATTGCGGCCGCCTTTAGCAACACAAACACAGCCTATGTTTCTTTGTTTACATTCCCGAAGGTGAAGCTTTACTATGGAACAGAGTGGTCAAGCAAACATGGATCCCGACCACATGTCAACCGGCAGGTTTCGGTGAGAAAATTGTGGTAATAAGTCAGCTCTTACCGGAGACATGAGCGGAGCTAGCGTCGTCCTTCCTTCAGCTGTCAAAGAGGCAGCTGCGTGGCTTCCCTCAGAGACACCGGCGGTCACCACACCCCTCCGACTTTCAGGTACCATTAAATCTCACTAAAACACTAGTAACATAATAAGCAGATAAGGGATTTTCCAGAATTATCCACAGAAAAGCACAGAGACAAGGACAAACATTGTTAGGTTGTGTGTGAAAGTCTCTCGTAGACTTTAGAACTAGATGCATTATTCGACAGATTTACCTAAAATGCCAATGGAGGTTGAAAAATACAAAGTGGTAATAGTAAATATTAGTAATAACTAAAGTCGGAGTTCTCAATCCTTATTTTACTACTAGCGACCACGCAGTCTGATAGTTTATATATCAATGACGAAATATTAACATTGCAACACATGCCAATACGGCCTTTTTAGTTGACTAAATTGCCATTTTAAATTTCGCGCCAAGTATCCTGTTGAAAACGTCGGTATGATGACGCGTGCCCGTGACGTCTCGGGTTGTAGCGGACATTTTTTTCCAGCCCAATCCAAGCTATAAGTAGTCTGCTTTAATCTCATAATTACACAGTATTCTGGACATCTGTGTTGCTGAATCTTTTGCAAATTTGTTCAATTGATAATGGAGACGTCAAAGAAGAAAGATGTAGGTGGGAAGCGGTGTATTGCGGCTGCCTTTAGCAACACAAACACAGTCTATGTTTCTTTGTTTACATTCCCGAAGGTGAAGCTTTACTATGGAACAGAGTGGTCAAGCAAAGATGGATCCCGACCACATGTCAACCGGCAGGTTTCGGTGAGAAAATTGTGGTAATAAGTCAGCTCTTACCGGAGACATGAGCGGAGCTAGCGTCGTCCTTCCTGCAGCTGTCAAAGAGGCAGCTGCGTGGCTTCCCTCAGAGACACTGGCGGTCACCACACCCCTCCGACTTTCAGGTACCATTAAATCTCACTAAAACACTAGTAACATAATAAGCAGATAAGGGATTTTCCAGAATTATCCACAGAAAAGCACAGAGACAAGGACAAACATTGTTAGGTTGTGTGTGAAAGTCTCTCGTAGACTTTAGAACTAGATGCATTATTCGACAGATTTACCTAAAAGGCCAATGGAGGTTGAAAAATACAAAGTGGTAATAGTAAATATTAGTAATAACTAAAGTCGGAGTTCTCAATCCTTATTTTACTACTAGCGACCACGCAGTTTATATATCAATGATGAAATATTAACATTGCAACACATGCCAATACGGCCGCTTTAGTTGACTAAATTGCCATTTTAAATTCCGCGCGAAGTATCCTGTTGAAAACGTCGGTATGATGACGCGTGCCCGTGACGTCTCGGGTTGTAGCGGACATTTTTTTCCAGCCCGATCCAAGCTATAAGTAGTCTGCTTTAATCTCATAATCACACAGTATTCTGGACATCTGTGTTGCTGAATCTTTTGCAAATTTGTTCAATTAATAATGGAGACGTCAAAGAAGAAAGATGTAGGTGGGAAGCGGTGTATTGCGGCCGCCTTTAGCAACACAAACACAGCCTATGTTTCTTTGTTTACATTCCCGAAGGTGAAGCTTTACTGTGGAACAGAGTGGTCAGGCAAACATGGATCCCGACCACATGTCAACCGGCAGGTTTCGGTGAGAAAATTGTGGTAATAAGTCAGCTTTTACCGGAGACATGAGCGGAGCTAGCGTCGTCCTTCCTGCAGCTGTCAAAGAGGCAGCTGCGTGGCTTCCCTCAGAGACACCGGCGGTCACCACACCCCTCCAACTTTCAGGTACCGTTAAATCTCACTAAAAAACTAGTAACATAATAAGCAGATAAGGGATTTTCCAGAATTATCCTAGTAAATGTGTCTAATAACATCTGAATCGCTCCCACTGCCCTTGCCTTTTTTTTTTTCCTAGTCCTTCACTCTCACTTTCCTCATCCACGAATCTTTCATCCTCGCTCAAATTAATGGGGAAATTGTCACTTTCTCGGTCCGAATCGCTCTCGCTGCTGGTGGCCATGATTATAAACAATGTTCGGATGTGAGGAGCTCTACAACCCGTGACATCACGCGCACATCGTCTGCTACTTCCAGTACGCGACCAGAAGCTGCGAACTTTAACGTCGATGTTCTCTACTAAATCCTTTCAGCAAAAATATAGCAATATGGCGAAATGTTCAAGTATGACACATAGAATGGACCTGCTAGAAAATCTCCTTTTAGTAGGCCTTTAACATCACATACAGATACATCACACAAATAAATCATCTGCTTTACAATACTAGAACATTCTAAATTAAATAATTATAAGTGTTATCGAAATATGTTAATGTTTGATTGAGTTAATTTCGATAAAACATTTTCAGTTTTATAATCACTTGTCACTGCATCAAAAACGGACGGGGTGTGAGGCCAAAAAAATCGGATCTTGATCGGACTGTTAAAATAAGGATTGAGAACTCCGACTTTAGTTATTACTAATATTTACTATTACCACTTTGTATTTTTCAACCTCCATTAGCATTTTAGGTAAATCTGTCGAATAATGCATCTAGTTCTAAAGTCTACGAGAGACTTTCACTCACAACCGATCAAGATCCGATTTTTTTGGCCTCACACCCCATCCGTTTTTGATGCAGTGACAATTGATTATAAAACTGAAAATGTTTTATCGAAATTAACTCAATCAAACATTAACATATTTCGATAACACTTATAATTATTTAATTTAGAATGTTCTAGTATTGTAAGTCAGATGATTTATTTGTATGATGTATCTGTATGTGATGTTAAAGGCCTACTAAAATGTGATTTTCTAGCAGGTCCATTCTATGTGTCATACTTGAACATTTCGCCATATTGCCATATTTTTGCTGAAAGGATTTAGTAGAGAACATCCACGATAAAGTTCGCAACTTTTGGTCGCTAATAAAAAAAGCCTTGCCTGTACCGGAAGTAGCGGACGATGTGCGTGTGACGTCATGGGTTGTAGAGCTCCTCACATCTGAACATTGTTTACAATCATGGCCACCAGCATCGAGAGCGATTCGGACCGAGAGAGCGACAATTTCCCCATTAATTTGAGCGAGGATGAAAGATTTGTGGATGAAGAAAGTGAGAGTGAAGGACTAGAAAAAAAAAAAAAGGCTAGGGCAGTGGGGGCGATTCAGATGTTATTAGACACATTTACTAGGATAATTCTGGAAAATCTCTTATCTGCTTATTGTGTTACTAGTGTTTTAGTGAGATTATATGGTACCTGAAAGTCGGAGGGGTGTGGAGGGAAGCCACGCAGCTGCCTCTTTGAAAGCTGCAGGAAGGACAACGCAAGCTCCGCTCATGTCTACGGTAAGAGCCGACCTATTACCACAATTTTCTCACCGAAACCTGCCGGTTGACATGTGGTCAGGATCCATGTTCGCTTGACCACTCTGTTCCATAGTAAAGCTTCACCTTCGGGAATGTAAACAAAGAAATACCGGCTGTGTTTGTGTTGCTAAAGGCAGCCGCAATACACCGCTTCCCACCTACATCTTTCTTCTTTGACGTCTCCATTATTCATTGAACAAATTGCAAACGATTCAGCAACACAGAAGTCCAGAATACTGTGTAATTATGCGATTAAAGGAGATTACTAATAGCTTGGATTGGGCTGGAAAAAAATGTCCGCTACAACCCGAGACGTCACGGGCACGCGTCATCATACCGACGTTTTCAACAGGATACTTCGCGCGAAATTTAAAATTACAATTGAGTAAACTAAAGCGGCCGTATTGGCATGTGTTGCAATGTTAATATTTCATCATTGATATATAAAC